>NW_026852323.1:0-143266 GCF_026571515.1 Ruditapes philippinarum | reverse complement strand
GTAAACAAAGCAAAGGGATAATAGTAAAATTACAAGCAAAAAATAAACAAATAAAACGTGTTTCACTATACAGTAAGATGTTTTACATTGTTTTCGTTTTTTCAGTGTGCGACGAATACTTCGATTCTTCCGACGGAACCTCGGATATTGACGAGGAAATTAGCCATTTAGAAAACACAATACAGGCATTGACTGCTGAGAGGGATAGACTTAAACAAGAAATATTGGGGCAATAAAGACACAAGGAAATTGCGCGGGAAATCACCTAACAATATTGTTTTCTTTTTTTTTTTGTTGCAGAAAGACTATGACATTTTTATTTATATATTTCTAGAATTGCTTAACGAACTTGTTTAAACAGTTTTGTTAGGCTTGCTCAGCGCTTTACAAATACGTGTTAGATACGTAAAATGTCGAAACTTGCCGAAATTTTGAGAATATACATGAATATTTTACTTACATTGTAAGAAGAAATACACAATACACAACAAATACAGAAGGCTTTCGGTGTTTGCATAAATTGCTAAACTTGTATTTACTTAACGCTTAAATATGATTTTTCATTCTTCATTCAAAGATTTTTTTCTTAAACAGCGGCTCGAAAGTTTCCACCCCACCCTGCCCATTATACCCCTTTTTAGAATCAACTTCCCAGTAACATAATATTATGGTATGGCTATTCCAAGGAGACGTGGTTAAGTTGCAGTATAAATTTACGTGACTTTCTCAAGATTTTCTTCACTAATAAACACATATTTCAATAATGACAAGGATGTCTTCAAAGTGTCTCACTGTCCTAAAAATGTGTATTTATAGATTTAAACTTGTTTTAAAATCCACGTTTAGGACGTGCACGTCCTCTCTATTTAACGCTCATGAAATGGGTTGTCGATTACCAGGCCAAGACCACCCAGCGATGAATACTATCAAACCCCGCGTACTGGTTACGCTACTGCCATCACACAAATCACGTGAGGATGATCTTATCACATGGTTGTATCAAGCTGGCGGATACGCCAAAGAAATCGTTGAACAGTTGTTCTATCTGTAATAAACAGCGACATTATATAATTATTACCCCTCACTTTTTTCGTAATGCTAATTTCCCATACGCCTCTGGGAGTTATTTTTACTGCTAATGCAAGTGTACCACGTGACTAAGAATTTTGTACTGTTAAATAGGTAACAGTATTTTTTAACTGTATAAAATCTGGTCACGTGGTCTATTTTCTAAATAAAATGAAATAAAATGGCCGCCATTTTTTCTCGATTCATTCTTATTTTCAACGTTAAAGCCCGATAGGACATCAATTTCTTCTCTGGAGTAACTATGACACTCATAAAATTTAGTTGTTTGCAACCTGGTGTGCTTTTCGCGTATAAAATATCTTTTTGTTGAATAGTCAAAAAGTGAACATCCGTTTTCAACGGAAGTAATTTCAATGTAAATAATAATTATATGTGTCAAACTGGAACATGCATACGATTTAAGCACGCAACAAAGGATTATTTTACAATTTTAATCAGTGAAACGTTACAGATATGGTGGACACACATAGGATATCATCGTTATTTTGTCAAAAACCATGCTAAGAATATTCTGGAAACAGAAGGATCAGATTTCACAGATCATAACCGTGTAAATGGGTTAGTGATAAAACCTAGCTTATTTTATATTTATGATTTGTAGATATCATCACTTGCTTAAAGAATAAAAGAAAAAGAAAACTTCTTAAGTAGGCCTAAAGTACACTTAAAACTTATGTGCTATTTAAAATAATATGAAAATACTGTTACCCGAGGCGTAGCCGAGGGTAACAGTATTTTTACGAGGGATGATATTTTTACTGTTACTCACAAACCCATGTGTTATTTATTTTATTAACCCGAACTAAAATACTGATCTGAAATTGTCAACTAAATCTAACTGTAACAAAAATAAACCAAGAGTAACAATAACTAAACTGTCCTTACCTTTTAAGTTTTAAGTGAACTTTAGGCCTACTTTTCTTTTCTCGGATCGGCTACGGAAGAACCAGGAAAGAGCTTGCAGATGTTGTAAAGAGAATTATTGATGAAGACGGTAGAAAGACCCCTTTTAAGGACAACCTACCTGGTAGGAAATGGATGAATGGCTTTTTTTCACGTCACCCTGCTCTTAATTTGCGTACCACCGTACAACTAGGGAAAGAGCGGGCCATCATAAGCAAAGGCAAAATAATGAAATGGTTCGAGGATTTGAAACAATACGTTACGGACGAAGTTGGTGATGCTAATTTGCTAGAAGATCCGAGTAGAATTTATAACGCAGACGAAAGTGGAATCTCTTTGTGTCAGACAAAGAATCGCAAAGTTATAGGAGAGATAGGAGCACCAGTTGTATAACAATATGGAAATTCTGATAAGACTCAAATGACCATAATGGCCGCAGCAAGTGCCGTTGGTCATTATATTCAACCCATGATCATTTACCCCGGGCAGCGGTTTTCGTACAACCCTCTTGAGGGATTTGAGGAAGCTGCCATGGGTCGTTCAGAGAACGGATGGATGGACTCCGAAGTTTTCATATCATGGTTAAAGGAGGTCTTTATTCCATGTGTTGAAGCCAGAAAGGTCAAAAAGCCCATCCTGCTACTCGTAGATGGGCATAAGACTCATATTACAATGGAGGCATCTAATATATGTGTGGAAAATGGCATTGAAATGTACTGTTTATTAGAACATTCTTCTCATTTGACCCAGCCTTTGGACTTGCGTCTTTTTGGCAGTTTAAAGCAGTCATGGCGCGAGGCTGTACGGGCGTATCAGTCAGAGAACATAGGTGAATTTGTAACTAAACAAACCTTTGCAAGAGTCTTCAAGGAAGCATGGCGTAAAAGTGCGAAGATCGAAGCGGTGATAACGGGATTTCAAGACTCTGGTATTTTCCCATGGAATCCTCAGAAAGTTTTGGCATCTGTGAAGCTCGAACCAAGCACCATGTTCATTGAAGCTCCAGCTGCTAAGAAATTGACGACAGATTCTGACCCAACAATAATTACAACACCTGTTATTTTTCCAAAAACCACTGTCTTGGGATCAGTTGTAGATCACGTATTACGACTGATTCTTCTCCTGTCGCGTCCATGCCAGTGGAGTCGACAACTACAGCAACTACTGTTGTTACAGCAGCTTTAACTCCTCCTACATCAGCTGGTAAATTATCGCCGTCAGATATTGTAAACGAATCTGTGCTTGATGCAATACCTACAGCTTCAACTGATTTAGTCACCACTCCATCTAAGCCATCTACCGTCGTGTCTCTATCAGTGGAGCCGACTGATACATCAACTGCCTCCATGTCTACTGTGACACCTAACATTACGACTGATTTTGTTACAACACCATCTAAATCTTCGGATGAATGTGTTTCTAAAGCAACAGACGAATCTATATCACCATTTAGCAAACATTTAATATTCCCAAAGACTGAAACAAAGAAACCAAAAGCACGTAAAATGATAATGCCAAAAGCAATTACAGGGGAAAAGTACAGACAATGGTTGAAAGAAAAAGAAGAAAAGAAAGAAAAGGAATTGAAAGAAAAACAGCAACGACAGAGAGAACGATTACAAAAGAAACTCAAGAGAGCCAAAGAGCTGAAGGAAAAACAGATTGCACTCGAAAAGAAACGGAAGGATAGAGAAGAGGCGAAGAAAAAGCTAAAAGAACTGAAGGAGAAAAAGAAGCAAGAGAATGAACAGATCATAAAAGAAATTGAGGCATCCGATTCGGATGATAATATTGCAGTAAGTCCTACAAGCTGTTTTAAGTGCGAAACACCTTATGAGGACTATATACAGTGCTCAAATTGTTTCAGGCGCTTTCATCTTACATGTGTTGCCGATGAACTTACCGACTGCCCGGATGATCTTCCTTTCGAATGTAAATACTGTTAGTGTTAGTGCAACAACATATATTCTCCACATATAGAAGATGAATAGATTCAGCAACACAAATTACTTGATGCAAACTGTAGTTACAATGTAATATTGTCGCTTAAAATATGCTATCGTTTGAATTTTTTTTGGTATTTGAAACTATATATTTTCCTTTTCGTTGACATTCAATACTTTTGTTGTAGAAATGAATATGTTTAATAAATTTCTTGAACATTTTAAAAATACTTTGATGATTGACAAAACGCTTTTCTAAGGTAGATTTGTGCCATGGCTTTTAGAAATTAATATAAAATGATACACACTTAGTATTCTTGAATATACTACAAAGTACGAAAATGGTGTTTATTTGTTTACGCAACATATTTTTTAAAAAAGTTCCTCATGTTCGGAATTAGGAACACCAATGTTCGGAATTACAATCATTGTTCGGTATAAGGGGCAGTTGGTAGATCTTTTGATCGGACGATAACGCCTTTATTTGTATTCGTTAGTGTTCTAATACCGGCGAAAATTGTAGCATAATCACTAATCTATTGAAGAGTTGTCTCTCTTTAGTTTAAAGTGGTCATAATATTCCGACCGAAGTAAAACGCGGCTAAAGTGTTCGGTAATAAGTACACCCGCTCTATTGTTTCTTTTAAAGAGCTCGCTTTGAGGCTTTGCCTTTTTTATATTATTCATAATTAAGAATTACGAAACAAAAAAAATGCGATATTCTCTGTTACGATTCATACATTATTATTTGATTTTCATGAGCTTTAAAAATGGTGCGCTGTTTAATAAATAGAGGATATTGAATGAGTGTAAGTTCAATACTGAATTTATTGCACGAGTTCAATAAAATTATATAATGCGAGCCTTTATCATATACCCAAAATAAGGACCGTTTAAAGAGAAATAAGTCATTTTTCATTGACGCGCCTATAGTATAAAGCTAACATTTAGCGCGTCTTTACACTATGTTTGTATAACGCTAATGACGTCACGTCAAAATATATGCACGGCCGTGCAATACCATGTTTACGGAGTCGCAAATCGGCACGGGTGTGTGATAAGTTATTTTACCGCTACATACGGTAACTGCCTGATATCAAAAATAAGCCCCGCCCTTTTCAATTGCTTATATTCTTATTTTTATCAGCATGTGAATTCTACAATTTTATCTCATACCCATACAAGTCTTGAATCAAGATGCGATAATGATTTATTTATAATTCATTTTTCGATTTCAATTACGAATAAATTAGATAGCGAATAGTGAAACCCAAACTAAATGTAGTGACATAATTAACACTGCAAATGACATCATCGCCTTCGATGTCCACGTCATACTATAAAGTAACATAACAAACCATGGACAATTTTCTTTTGAGAACTTGTAAATGTTGACTTTATTTCGCCAAATTATCATTTAATAAGTGAACAAATTGTTTCGTCCAAATAAAATATACTGTACGTTAATTTTTTAGTATACTGTAGATAACTGAGGAGTCTAAGTTCTTGCATACAATACTGATATTGAATTTGATCTTCTTTGACCTTGATCAAGTATTTAGATACCATATAAATTTACTGCAACAGAAACTTCTGTTTGATTTGTTTTCTTTTATTTAAACAAATAAAAACAGTTTTATTTATTTATTCCATTTTGACAGAAAAGGTTTTGTTTTTTCCAGATTTTCAGACATTGAAAAGTTTTCCGTTGTAACGGGATATGTCCCGAACATAGAAAAGGTTTCAGAAAAGATGAATTATACAAAACAAGGTTTGTCTATTTTGTTATAACTGGGTTTTACAACAGGCTTATTTTTCAGCAAGATCATCTATTTACTGTGTTTTTTTTTCAAAATCTGTCTAGTAATAAATTTTTCATAGGGTATAACTATTACTAATTTCATATTTCTATGAATTAAAGAATTTTCTTTCAAAGCAATTATAGATTTGTCTCTACCCCTCTAAGTTGTACCTCTGAAACTTTTCCTTTAAATCTCATTTACATGTACTTGTGTCTAATCTACCCGGTATCTTTATCATGTCGTCTGCAATAATAGCGTTCCTGAATGTCGTCTGCTATGACATAGATTTCTCATTTCTTAACAAGTTCGTATAATTCCCACTTTATCTTTCACTTTACTTTCTTTCCTCTTTACCATTAGACAAAAGATTTACAAGTGCCCTCCGCACTTTGAGAAATTCTGTTTTCAAGAAATCACGAAAAGATTATAACCTTCTCACAAATGACAAGTCAAAAAAATCATTGTAAGAAATATCACCTTTCTTTCTTTCCTTCTATCTTTCTCTCTTTTCTATAGAACTAATTATTAAATTAACAAAACTTTCCTGTCGAAAATGATGATATCTGAAAGAAACATTTAGTGACCATCTACAACTTAAAGATATTTAGCTCATCAATTGTAATCATAAACAGTCTGCAATCATCACATAAAATGTGTGTCTGCGAATTAAATTCGAATTTTCTTACTCTTAAAATAGTTTTTGTCCTTAAACTTTCAGTATTCGATGTCATTATTTAATATTTGCTTGCATAGATTTTCATCAGAGACCAAAGCCGAGTTAAGAGAATGGACGCAGAAATTGGTACAGTTAATAAAGAGACACGAGAGGGCGCTGCTAGCCCTCAAAAACGCTAAAATGGTAAATTAGCATTACTTTAATATTGTTTCCATGGAAATTATTTTCTATTGATATGGAAGTATATTTTTCTTTTAGCACACGCAAGGAACAGGACAGGGCTAGAACTATTTGAAATATTACTGTACAACTTTGTTAGAACTTTTAACACAGAAAACGTTGTGTGTTTTCTACAATGGACAAAATTCGTTATGTATTTTAAAGGCCCAATAAGATTCGAATTCTAAATCTTTTTCGGTAATGGTTTTTTTTTAATTATTAATTATCCTTTCATTTGAATATAACAAATTTACAATATAATTTTGTTAACAGAAATTGGAAATCCAAAGACAAACTAGACGAGTACAAACTTTCTCTAGTGACACAGAAATCCGCTCTTAGATATAACCAAGATGAAAAGAAACCAAGAACCGCTGCTATAAAGGTTCGTAACTTTCTAGACAGAAAGAAAATTTATTGGGTAAACATCACTTTCAGTGGACATTATTGTCGTCACTTCCGGTTCTGTTCATACGTAAAGAGACATTTTCTTTGACGTATAAACTAAGACGAAATAAATGTTCCGTTAAAATAACCCATTTTCTTTCGTAAATTTCTGCCGAGTGTATTGAATAATTTATCTACATGTATTCTATATTTTTTTAATTTACTCCAGTCATTATATATTTTGTTGATTTGTTTATAGCTTATGCAAGTATTGCTAGAGAAGAGAACGCTTTTACACGAGAAAATCCTCAGAGAGTTGGAGACAAAATTCCTGGCTGAAATAACCCTTAGATAGAAAATAAACAAGTTATGTTCTCAATTCCTTTTTAATTGAATCTATAAACTTAAAAGCAACAACTATATTTTTACACGTATTTGAGTTCTAATTCACTGATAAGATTGGCTTGACAGGCTGACCTTGACTGGTAGCACAAAACCAGTCAATGGTAAATGAAAATGATCGGCAAATTATGGAAACAAATCTTAAAATACCTTTTTTTAATTATCCAACAGAGATCTTCCTTGGAATCGTCTTCTAGTGGGAGGGGTATTGAGTTTTTTCTAGATGTAAGAAACACACAAGACATTAAATATGAAACTTTTAATAAGAATGTAAAATTATCTTTAAACTGTAATATAAAAAAAAAGGTATCTAAGTTCTTCCTCCTCATTTCTGATTTTTTTTAATTATTCTTTAATTATAAAATATGTTGAACTGACATCACATGAGAATGGAAATTGTTACAAAATTCCTAAAATCAGGAAGTACTAGTAAGCATGTTTATTTTCTTGTTTAGATTTCTCGAGATATGGAATATGAAATATGATAAACAAGATCAACAAGGAAAGGCGGCGTTCAATGAACGCAACCCCCTGACATAGTTGATATGATGGTAGATAGCATTACAGTAATGATGACTGACAATAAACAGGTTATAAAATTCCGGAAATAAAGTGATTCCTCGGAAGCATTAATCACAACAAAATAACATAAGAATTGCAGACTCGGTTTGATTGAGTCTGTACATGAGGGATAATGAATAAGTGCAACATCCCTCACGCCCCCTAGCACCGGCTTGAGCGGTACTCAATTCTCAACACTTTATAGTGTTGGCATCAATGATCCCGAAGGACCAGAAAATATAACAACACTGAAGTGAAGTACGGGGCAACTTTTTTGTCGCACAAAATTTACAACTTTTCTATATCAACATATTCGTAAAGATGGTCATTCATTAGCTCGACTTTTTTTTTTGAAAAAAAAAGTAGAGGTATTGTTATAGTCAGGTCGGCGTTCCCGTTGCCATTGCCGTTGCCGTTGCCGTCCGCAAACTTGTACCTGAATCATAACT
The DNA here is from genome assembly GCF_026571515.1 of Ruditapes philippinarum. Lineage (NCBI taxonomy): Eukaryota > Metazoa > Mollusca > Bivalvia > Venerida > Veneridae > Ruditapes > Ruditapes philippinarum. The sequence goes on along the minus strand of NW_026852323.1, from coordinate 134,835 downwards.
TTTTTATTTCTTGGTGTATTGTCTTCATACTTGGCCACAACAACCCTTGGGACAAGACCTTTCAGTAGACCACACTAACCTTGACCTTCATCCATAAATGACCTTGACCTTCAAGGTTAAAAGTCCAATTTTTGCTTGTTCATGCTGTTATTGGCTGTTACTTTGTTATTTTTGAATGGATTGTCTTCAAACTTGAACATAATAATCTTTAAGGATATCCCTTAAAAATAACCAGCCAGACCTTGACCTTCACTCATAAATGACCTTGACTTTGAAGGTCAAATTATTGAAATTTTCATTTTTTTGGCTTTTATTGGCTGTAACTTTGTTATTTTTGAATGGATTGTCTTGAAACTTGAACATAATAATCTTCAAAGATTACTGTTAAAAATACACCGAAAGACCTTGACCTTCACTCATTAATGACATTGTCTTTGAAGGTCAAATTATTGAAATTTTCATTGTTTTGGCGGTAACTGACTGTAACTTTGCTATTATTGAAGGGATCAACTTCATATTATAAGAGAACATTCTTAAGGACCAGACCTTGTTGTTTATCAAACCCAAATTTGCTTGGGCTCTTTAATGACCTTGACCTTGAAGGTTAAATTACTGAATTTTCTCAGATTTGTGCATTAAATGACCATAATTATATATTTATTGGTGTGTGTGTGTGTCTATATATATATATATATATATTTACAACAACAACAACTAGAATTGCGTCATTGTTTCTATTTATAGAATTGCGTCATTGTTTCTATTTATAGAATTGGGTCATTGTTTCTATTTATCGAATTGCGTCATTCTTTCTATTTATAGAAATTGCGTCATTCTTTCTATTTTTAGAAATTGCGTCATTCATTCTATTTTTAGAAATTGCATCATTGTTGCTATTTTTAGAAATTGCGTCATTGTTTCTATTTTTAGAAATTGCGTCATGTTGCTATTTTAAGAAATTGCGTCATTGTTGCTATTTTTAGAAATTGCGTCATTTTTTCTATTTTAAGAAATTGCGTCATTGTTGCTATTTTTAGAAATTGCGTCATTTTTTCTATTTTAAGAAATTGCGTCATTGTTGCTATTTTTAGAAATTGCGTCATTTTTTCTATTTTTAGAAATTGCGTCATTGTTGCTATTTTTAGAAATTGCGTCATTGTTTCTATTTTTAGAAATTGCGTCATGTTGCTATTTTAAGAAATTGCGTCATTGTTGCTATTTTTAGAAATTGCGTCATTTTTTTTTAGTTTTAGAAATTGCGTCATTGTTGCTATTTTTAGAAATTGCGTCATTTTTTCTATTTTTAGAAATTGCGTCATTGTTGCTATTTTTTTTAGAAATTGCGTCATTTTTTCTAGTTTTAGAAATTACGTCATTTTTTCTATTTTTAGAAATTGCGTCATTGTTGCTATTTTTAGAAATTGCGTCATTTTTTTCTATTTTTAGAAATTGCGTCATTGTTGCTATTTTTTTTTAGAAATTGCGTCATTTTTTTCTAGTTTTAGAAATTACGTCATTTTTTCTATTTTTAGAAATTGCGTCATTGTTGCTATTTTTAGAAATTGCGTCATTTTTTCTATTTTTAGAGATTGCATCATTGTTGCTATTTTTAGAAATTGCGTCATTGTTTCTATTTTTAGAAATTGCGTTATGTTGCTATTTTAAGAAATTGTGTCATGTTGCTATTTTAAGAAATTGCGTAATGTTGCTATTTTTAGAAATTTGCTTAATGTTTCTTTTCATATATATATACAAAATATATAAACAAAACTTATGTGACAAGACAGACCAACTAAATTTATAAAAAGGAAACATTAAGATATGTTCAAACCTTTCTATGTTTGCGTTTAGAAAAAGTAAAAAGTCGAGCGTTGCCCCCGCCCGGCGGTGGCTCTTGTTTAAAAATGTTTCAATCCAACCAGTGGAACACATAATTTATGATTCTAATGCTTTGGCGAGTTTTAAAGTAAAAGTTAAGACACTTGGCAGAATTAAAATGGATCAAGAACTTACAAACGCCTTTCCCACTTGGCCTAAATGACAATATTTTTCAACAAGGTAACATCTCTAAAGATCCTAACATTGATATATTTTCTATTCTGAATATTCGTAAACGTAAATCCCGATCTCACGGAATACTTAAAAATGGCAACATCAAACGTAAATCTAAAATTACCCTGTCTGTCATCGACTTAATTGAATTGAGAATTAAGTACCGCTGAAGCCGGTGCTAGGGGCGTGAGGGATGTTGCACTTATTCATTATCCCTCATGTACAGACTCAATCAAACCGAGTCTGCAATTCTTATGTAATTTTGTTGTGATTAATGCTTCCGAGGGATCACTTTGTTTCCAGAATGTTATACTTCACAACAGCAGGTGTCAAGTGCCGTGTGGCAGCTGTAAAAAGTTGCCCCGTACTTCACTTCAGTGTTGTTATATTTTCTGGTCCTTCGGGATCATTGATGCCAGCACTATGAAGTGTTGAGAATTGAGTACCGCTTAAGCCGGTGCTAGGGGGCGTGAGGGATGTTGCACTTATTCATTATCCCTCATGTACAGACTCATGTTTCTAAATTCATAATTTTACTATTTCATGTTTAAATCTGTTTAAGCCGGTGCTAGGGGGCGTGGACGGTAAAATTGATAAATACAGAATCCCTAAAGAAAGCCCAACACGGCAAAATTGAAAATGTTGCAGGCTCGGTTTGATTGAGCCTGTTCATGGACGGTACTGGAAAGTGAAAATTACCGTCCACGCCCCCTAGCACCGGCTTAAGCAGAATTCAACATTTAAACATGAAATAGTAAAATTTTGAATTTAGATACATCCAATACGGCGGTTATCATGGAACCTTCAATGTGACACTTCCGTGCCATTCCATGAAAAGCGGCGTATGGTCCCCAAGTAATAAAAAGCTTGTGCCCTAAACGAGAAAACAATGAGCGGAACCAAATAAAATGGAATTTTGAAAGGGGATCAGAGGTTATGAAGCCTGCATATCACAGATAAGACGTCAAAAGACAAGTTAAAAAGCAGGCAACATATCCTAAGGGTGATTCAACATTATTCAAGTAGGAATATTGGAACCACCCAATTAGAAAATGCCGAAAAGTTAAAACTAAAAATACCACAAGCACAACAATAATGTCGTGCTGAACGATCTTCAAGGATCGGAAATATAACATCCCTGATTGAATGTACGGGGCGACTTTTTACAGCCACCACACGGCACAAACAACGCTGATGTGGCGATAAAATATAGAAAATAAGAATCCCTAAAGAAAGCACAACACGGCAAAATTGAAAATGTTGCAGGCTCGGTTTGATTGAGCCTGTTCATGGACGGTACTGTAAAGTGCAAACTACCGTCCACGCTCCCTAGCACCGGCTTAAGCAAAATTCAACATTTAAACATGAAATGGTATAAATACCTCAAACCGAGCCTGCAACATTTTCAATTTTGCCGTGTTGGGCTTTCTTTAGGGATTCTGTTTTTATCTATTTTATGATCACATCCGTGTTATTTGTGCCGAGTGGCGGCTGTAAAAAGTCTCCCCGTACATTTAATCACCCTTAGGATATGTTGCCTGCTTTTTGTATTTTCTGATCGCAAGATCAGTAAATACAAAGCTAACATCCACGGTCTAACACAAAATTTCCTTACAGACCTAACAACGCAAAGTAGTTCTCACTCAAAACTGCTTAAAACCAGCTATTTAAAAGAAAGAATAATTTTTAATGTAGGCATTTAACGAATTACAGTGCATTAAAAGTTTAGATTAGTCAATAGAAAAATATATTACAATCACAAATTTCGCGGATGAATATCTTTTTTTACCCTATGAAAAATGTTCGGCTATTTCCGTAAAGCTAAAGCAATGAAAATGCTATTTTTAGCTATGTCGATTACCGAATACTCCAGAGCGTAGTACACAAATAAGTCTGACTGTCGAGTAGTGGAATATATACATGCCCGACTGTTTCGGCGAGAAGATTTTCGCTAAATTATGTTCATCAATGTTAAACAACAGGTTTATCGTGAACAAAATACCTCGAAATTAATAAGGATTACAAACACGAAATGGAAATTCTCAATTTAGAATTTCAATTTATTTGTTTTTATTCAAGCTAAATATGTATTACTTCACCGTGGTGCAGCGGTAGCGTGTGAGAGGCATCATGTTCAAATCCTAGTCGATGCAACTTTTTTTTTGAAGTGTCTTTTTAAGGAAGTAGCCACGATATGCAAGGATAAAGTGTGGCTGTCATAAAAAATGAAAAAAGATTTTTTTTGACGCAACTCTAGTCATGCAAAATTCCATATGTATCAATCTCAAACTGTTATAGAAAAAAATCTAAACGCAGTCGCTGCGTAAGATGAATTATAGTATATAAAAATTAACTTATACAGGAAAATACATGCAGAAAGTCATTATGATTTAGATTGCAAAGATCATAAAATACCACAGAGCTTGCAGCCCTTTGATTAAATTTGTCTTTTGACGCCTAATCTGTGATATGCAGGCTTCATAACCTCTGATCCCCTTTCAAAATTCCATTTTAATTAGTTCCGCCCATCGTTTTCTCGTTTAGCGCACACGCTTGTTTGAGCCGCTTTTCATTGAATGGCACGGAAGTGTCACATTGAAGGTTCCATGATAACCGCCGTATGAACACATCTGCGGATGTTTCTTATTTCAAAATTTTACTATTTCATGTTTAAATGATGAATTCTGCTTAAGCCGGTGCTAGGGGGCGTGGACGGTAACTTGCACTTTCCAGTACCGTCCATGAAGAGGCTCAATCAAACCGAGCCTGCAACATTTTCAATTTTGTCGTGTTGTGCTTTCTTTAAGAATTCTATATTTATCTATTTATTGAGTCTGTATATGAGGGATAAAGAATACGTGCAAAATCCCTCATGCCCCCTAGCACCGACTAGGGCGGTACTCAATTCTCAACATTCAATGATCCCGAAGGACCAGAAAAATTTAACAACACTGAAGTGAAGTACGAGGCAAAAATTTAACAACACTGAAGTGAAGTACGAGGCAACTTTTTACAGCTGCCACACAGCACTTGACACCTGCTGTTGTGAAGTATAAAAATCTGGAAACAAAGTGATCCCTCGGAAGCATTAATCACAGCAAACTTACAAGAGAATTGCAGACTCGGTTTTATTGACCCAGGTACTCCTGGGCTCTTGGTCACTGACGCTTGTTACTGGGTCGGGTGGGGGCTGCGTTCATTGAGCGCCGCCTTTCCTTGTCGATCTTGTTTATCATATTTTATTGAGTCTGTACATGAGGGATAAAGAATACGTGCAACATCGCTCACGCCCCTAGCATCGGCTTGAGCACAGACACTTGGGGTTTGGAGCTCAAAACGCCTTTAAAATCCAAATAAAATGCATATTTGTCAATCCCAGCACATGTACTGATCATATATATCAAAAAAAATTAATATAAGCCGTTTTGAAAAAATTTCATATTTCAACATCTATAATAATTATTATAGATGTTGAAATATGAAATTTTTTCAAAACGGCTTATATTAATTTTTTTTGATATATATGATCAGTACATGTGCTGGGATTGACAAATATGCATTTTATTTGGATTTTAAAGGCGTTTTGAGCTCCAAACCCCAAGTGTCTGTGGGCTTGAGCGGTACTCAATTCTCAACACTTAATAGTGTTGGAATTAATCATCCCGAAGGACCAGAAAAATATAACAACACTGAAGTGAAGTACGTGGCAACCTTTTACAGCTGCCACACAGCACTTGACACCTGCTGTTGCGAAGTATAAAAATCTGGAAACAAAGTGATCCCTCGGAAGCATTAATCACAACAAAATTACAAGAGAATTGCAGACTCGGTTTTATTGACCCAGGTACTCCTGGGCTCTTGGTCACTGACGCTTGTTACTGGGTCGGGTGGGGACTGCGTTCATTGAATGCCGCCTTTCCTTGTCGATCTTGTTTATCATATTTTATTGAGTCTGTACATTAGGGATAATGGAATACGTGCAACATCCCTCACGCCCCCTAGCACCGGCTTGAGCGGTACTCAATTCTCAACACTTAATAGTGTTGGCATCAATTGATGATCCCGAAGGACCAGAAAAATATAACAACACTGAAGTGAAGTACGAGGCAACTTTTTACAGCTGCCACACAGCACTTGACAGTTGACACCTGCTGTTGTGAAGTATAACAATCTGGAAACAAACCCAGATCAGCGGCCACATCCGGGTCGTTTGATCTTAGTCTGCACTGTTAGCTGTTCATTCAGAAATTATTCGGAAATTTTCCGACAATGATGCATTGTTTTGTCCACATTATAAGATAAATAAGCATATTTAAATATTACGTAGAGTAAATAATTGAAAGAGCATCGAAACACGAGGCTATCTGATTTGTATGAGAGGGGCGTACCCATGAGAATAAATTGGATTGCCGAGTGTTTTGATGTTCTTTCTCTTTGTCTTTTGCATCACAGGCAATAATCTGTTGTCACAATATGAACTCCCGGAAAAAAAACTTTTCCTATATTGACGCAGTTTTGTCTACATTAAAAAAATACAACCATTTAAATATTAAAAAGGGTAAAAGTTAAAGGATCTCATTATCGAAATGCCAACAAATATACAGGTTGGCCAGACAACAATCTTATGTAGGATAGGGTCTAGCCTGTAGAAGTTTTTATTTTGATGACATAGTTGATGTTTCAAACTAGCAGCTGTATGAGTAATTAATTATTTAAGTGTTGATATCGCAAAGTGAACTCCATGGAATGGCACGGAAGTGTCACATTGAAGGTTCCATAATAACCGCCGTATGAACACATCTGCGGATGTTTCTAAATTCAAAATTTTACTATTTCATGTTTAAATGTTGAATTCTGCTTAAGCCGGTGCTAGGGGGCGTGGACGGTAACTTGCACTTTCCAGTACCGTCCATGAACAGGCTCAATCAAACCGAGCCTGCAACATTTTCAATTTTGCCGTGTTGGGCTTTCTTTAGGGATTCTGTATTTTATATATCTATTTCCTTGTGTTCATGAGCGTCACTTAATTTTCTAACAATTCTCAAATTTGATACAAATATCCCATTTGTTAGTATAACATTACTTTGAGATATTTATTCTCAATTTAGTTTGTTTATATTCTACAGTGATACAGATATGAGAAAACTTGCCCACCAACTTTACTGTCAGACATGTCGGTCATACAAGTTTGTCATCTATTGTTTATGCACGTTTTCACATTAAAAATATCCCTTGCAACGGGAGTAACACTGCGCGCATGCGCAGCATGCTCTCATGTTTATCAGAATATCACTGATAATCACTGATAAAGATTAAAGGTCGGCAAAATCATTTAAACTTGGATCATTCAAAAAAACTTGTTTGAGATGTGGCAAAACCATGTCTAATTAACCTATTTTTAGTAAGTCGGTACTTTTTGTTTCGTTTAGGAATTACACAATTGTTGAGGCAAAAATGTGGATTTGATTAACGGAACTTGCATTTATTTTTAGTCTTATTCTTCTTACATTAACATATTTAACTGTCATGAGTCTTATGTTCATGAAGAGTTGTTGCACGTTTTCAAATAGCTTGTGTTTTAAATTATTAGCCAATTATTGCATGACTAAAAAGACAGATATAATTATGCAAACTGAAAATAATGAAATGTGAAAATGTGACTGTTCTAGATAAAGCCTACAGTATATGAGTACATGTATATAATTATTGATTTATATATTTATTTATGTTTTATTTTTTTGGGTGAAATAAATTAATATTGATCCAAAAAAAATCATAAAAAATATGCTTATTTAATGATTTTGAGGGTCATATGGATTCTTTGAACCAAATGTTGCAAACACGCAAATTATCCAGTTTTGAGTCTCAAAATCTAGCTGAAAATATAGTTTTGACCCATTTCATTTGTCATATGTATACAGAAAGCGTTGTACATTCAATTCAAGAGGTATTGCCATTTATGCCATGAATCGCCGTATTTAAGTAGCTGATAATACATACAAGACACACATTTTATTTGCCTTTCACCTTCTTAAAGATCACCATTTTCAGCTATTTGTGTTCTTTCCTCTTGAAAATAATTATAAAAATAACAACATAATAGCTCAGTTTATTACAATATTATAATTTTATTTCTCCATGTTTACCTTTTAAAGTTGTATTGATACTATGTAATTATGTACAATAAAAGTTATATTTATGTTATTTAAAGTGATATCATGCTGACGTGTAATATAAAATGAAAACAAATATGACAAAATGTAGTCATTTTGATTTCACCTGAACACTCACCATTTACTCTTGTATGGACACAGTGTCACTTTAAGTTTTGTTGTGTAGTTCTGAATAAAAAAGACGATCGTTTCAATAAAAGTTTCTCCTATGAAAAACTTACCAAATATGTAATTTTATTTCTGCATGAAAATAATTGACTACTTCTGTCACGTTTACATAACATTCCATGCCAGAAAGTCTGGGTTGAAAAACCACTATACGTCAGAAGCAGTTTAGATGTAAAATCCATCAAAAACAAGGTAATAAGTTTTCCTTTTTGAAATTTCGTTAGACTTAATCGTTTTAACTGTAATATGGAGAGTGAAGCTTGTAGCATTTTCAGGCACCGGTAATAATTCAAATGGAATCACCATTTTGTGATGTTATTTCTAAAAAAACAAGCACTATAAAAGAGTTTACCGTACGTTTATTTCGAGGAATGTCACTTGGATTCCTTCAGTTTAAACTTTTTAAAATCTAAAGCTACTAAGTTAGAAACTGGTTGTTCAGTATCTGTCGCCCCGAACTTTTAATTGGATAACCCAACGATTGTTTCAACAATTTAATTCATTGAATATATATATATATATATATATATATATATATATATATATATATATATATATATATATATATATATATATATATATATATATATATATATATATATATATATAATAAAAAACGCTAATTTAAATTTGCCGTAGCTTTCGGCCTTGCGGCCTTCTTCAGCAGCATTTATTTTACATACAAATATATCAAAACAAAACAATGGAAGTGACGTTACGTATATGTCAATGAACGACGCCCGCCGTGGAGTTGCTTGCCATCGGTTGCGTTATTCTTTGGTATTAACTCCATATGATCTATATAGAGGATATTTGTTTGTTTGTGTGTAAGATGAAATTTTATTTCATCGAATGGGCTTTAAAAACAGTATTCAGCCACGAGTGAGAATACTGTTTTTAAAGTTCACGAGATGAAAGAAAATTACATCTTACACAACAAACAAACACATTGTCTTTTTATTTTATGCTTAAAGACAAGTTAAAACAAAATTTCCTTAATATTAACGTTTATATTTCCCCATTGAGAGCCTCATTTAGTCGAATTTCTCATTAAATGGGCTGAAAAAGAAGTCCGAAAATGAACGTTAAATGGCTGTGATGTTAGTCATTTTATTAAAAAAATATCAATGATCTTTTGTTTATATAATAAAAAACAAATATCAATCCATATTTCTGTTAATTACAGCGAATCTATATTCGACCTGGCTTTGTTAAATGTAAGCGGCCGCCATTTTTAAAAGTTGTGTAACTCACGGGAGGAAAATAATTGTGTTTAATTCAGAGGGATGTCAAATATAATTTTCACGGATAAATCAGTAATCCACTGAAAAGCATAAAATAAAGGTTCTTAATTTGTTGTTCCACAAATTTTCAATTTTTTCTTTATTGGTCATTCCCGTATAGTTTTTCCAGCCCCATTATTGAATCAAAGGGCTGCAGCTCTATGGTATTTTCTGATCTTTGCAATCTAAATCATACTGACTATCTGTATGTACTTTCCTGTATAAGTTTATTTTTATATACTATAATTCATCTTACGCAGCGACAGTTTTTTGATTTTCTTCTATAACAAATTGAGATTTACATATGGAATTTTGCATGAAAAAAAAATAGAATTGCCTCGACTAGGATTTGAACCATAGGCCTCTCACACCCTCAACGAGACCGCTTACCTCTGCACCACGGCGAAGTTATACATATGAACCTTGAATAAAAACGAATACATTATGTAATTCTAAATTGAGAATTTCCATTTCGTGTTTGTAATCCTTATTAATTTCGAGGTATTTTGTTCACGATAAACCTGTTGTTTAACACTGATGAAAATAATTTATCGAAAATCTTCTCGCCAAAACAGTCCGACATGTATATATTCCACTACTCGACAGTCAGATTTATTTGTGTACTACGCTCTGGAGTATTCGGTAATCGGCATAGCTAAAAATAGCAATTTATTTCACTCGTTAAACTTACCAGTCATAAATATACATGTAGGATTTACTTCCCTTTGTTTACAATCGGACTCGCCGAGGCGCATGCGTAAACTTAAAAGCAAGCGTCCATAGGACCGGTAAAAGCATGCGCCCCTCAGTTTTACTTTTAGCGTGAAAACAATCGGACGTTTCACTTATGCTCGCTTGTTACAGCGATATAGTTTCTTTTGTTGGACTTTTATTTATTTGTTTTTTGTTTATTATGGCTGAAGCAGCGGTTCGGGCCGCTAGTGATAAGGATGACAGTTTTATTGATACCGAAAAAAGTGACAAATCTTCGACTTCGGTGAAATCGGTTCATTCGAAATCGAACACTAAACCACGTGCTTCGTCTAGTGGTCCAAAATGCAGTGTCAAGGATTTGGATAAAAGAGTTTCGGATATGGAACGTAAGTTTGACTCTGGTTTTGAAAACTTTTTCAGTCTTTAGAAGCTTTAAAATCTACGTCACAGTATACAGAGGGTTCAGCCCTGCTGAGAACTGTTGATAATATGGGACAGCACACAGTGGGTTCAGCCCAGCTGGGAGCTGTTGATGAGGGTAGTAGCACTTTGGCTCACAGACCTCGTAGATGTATGAACATTAATGATGATGCTGTTACAGATGATATTTTGTCCTTGCATCCTAGAGATCAAGAAGAGACTTGACAGTTTTGGTCTTTGTGATGATGTTGCCTCAATTCATTCATCTATTTCTGACAGTTCAGCACCTCGTAATGATGCTTTTCAGGGGTATTTAAATCCAGAAATCCTATTATGTTACAAGAGTTATTTGGCTCAGATAGTTCACAACATGATGGTGCTTCTAGTGGTTTAATTTTAGATGATTTACAAGTGTCTATACTTAATAAATCATGGAGAGCACAAAATCCGGAGCGTATTTCGGCTTATAAAGAAGAATATAAATCTTGCTTTCCTGTGCACGAGAAAAGTGTAGAATTTCTAGGGGTTCCTGGATTGGATGAATTATTGGAACCTATGCTACAAAAACGACATGAGTGCAAAAATGACAAAAGCATGGGGTAAAAGCAGACAATTGTGCACTCAACCATTAAAGTCAATTGAAACACTAAATTACCAAGGACAATTAGCGTCTAGGTTGAACATTATTGCTATTTCTTATATTCAAAAAAGTTTAGGTAGCTTATTGTCTACTCTTAAGGAAAAAGAACCAAATATGGACAAAGCAGTTCAAACTGTAAGAGATATTTTTTGAAATGTCGTCAAAAGCCTTGGATCAAGCTGGAAGATCAGGGGCGTTTCATCATTTTTCCGTAGGAAGGCCGCAGTATCAGATTCGGGTTTAAATACATTTGAAAGACATTTCAGTCAAAAAGTTATGTATTTGCCTCTTACGGCAGATGGTTGTTTGGTTCGGGTCTGCAGTCTAAATTAAAAAATAGGAAAGAACAAAAAGACCAGTTAACAAAGAATTTAGTTCCCAGAATTTTTTTGAAAGGCAGAAAAAAAAACCTGAAGACTTTTCATATGAAAGGTCAAATTTTAAGAAGGCTAAAGTACAGCATAACACTGGAGGGCAAAGATAGTCTTTTCCATACAATTTATCTAACAGAAGGACTTTTCCATTAAGTGGAAATAAAGAAAATAGACGGAAAGATTTCAAGTCTCAAAGTGTGAAACCTAGAAGCACTGGTGCTATACCTACTTTTCGTATCCCAAAGAAACAATGACCAGGTAAGAAAAATTCTTTGTCTAGAACCCCAGATACCTGTTGGGGGTCGTCTCAGATTTTTTGTGTCAATGTGGAAAAGATAAACCACAGATCAATGGGTAATTTCAGTAATCAGAGAAGGTTACAAAACTAGAATTCGAGAAAATTCCTGCATTTATGGGTGTTCGACATACTGTCGTTCCCCAAAAAGATATTCCTATAATTTCAAAAGAAATTTCTTCTTTAAATAGAAAAAGATGCTGTAGAAATGGTTCCATTAAATCAACAAAATCAAGGGTTTCTACAGTACATTATTTCTTGTCCCCAAGAAAAATGGGGAGTTAAGAACCTGTTATAAATCTGAGACCTCTGAACAGGTATCTGGTCAAGAAACATTTCAAAATGGACACATTATCGAAAATAATAAATCTAGTAAAGCCAAACGATTGGGCATTTTCAATAGATCTCAGCGACGCATACATGCATATCCCAATTTTCCCAAAACATCGCAAGTATCTAAGGTTTGCATTTCAATGGAAATGCTATCAGTGGAAAGTAATGTGTTTCGGCCCTACTGTAGCAACAAGAGTGTTTACGAAAAATTGTTTCAGTAGTTGCAGCTCACTTAAGAACACAAAACATACGTCTAGCAGTAAATACCTAGACAAAACTGGTTATGTTTAAATCAAATACATCAGCATTTACTCAAAGATCAGTATGTTTTGCCTCAATCTCCTCATAAAACTAGGATGTTTGGTCAATCTAGAAAAGTCAAATTTGATACCTCAACAGATAATAACATACATTGGGGCAGTATTCAGTCTGAAATTGGGTCTTATTCTTCCAACAGAAGAAAGGTTTTTGAAAATTCAGAATACCATCTTGGACTTAGTCATGGCAAGAACAAAGCTCAAAAATTTCCTTCATTTTATTAGGTCTCATGGCTTCTTGCTTGGAACATATTCCAAATGCTCGACTTTTCATGAGACCTATTCAACTACATCTGCTCAGTTTTTGGAAAACCTTCAAGTCATTCAATTGGACATGATCATTCCATTTACTTTCAACATCTTCAATCAAAAATCAAAAGATGGGGGTTTTTAAATCCAGCCAAAACTTTTAAAAAGGGCCCGTTTTCATTACTTTCAGAATTTATCAAAGTAAAAAAACCCCGGGGATTCCCCAAGAAAATTTTTATGGGGGGCTTTCTGGGGAACCAAAATTTTAAAGGGAAACTTCTTTTTAATCAAAATAAATTTGGGCCCACATAAATTCTCAAAAAAAGGGGAAGCTGTTTTTTTTAACAGAAACCATTTTCAAAGTAAAATTTCGGGAAAAACCCAGTTTTGATAAAAACAACAACCGACTTTTGGGAAAATACATAAACAAAAAAGGGGGGAAAAAAAATTTCAAGAAAAATTTTTCATTCGGGACTTAAAATTTTGGACTTTAAGCTTTTAAAAAAACAACTTTTCATTGAGGGCATTCACATAGTGGGAACCACAGACATTTTTGGGCAGATCCATTTGAGCAAGACACAAAATAAGGGCAACACAGAATTTGGTCCCTGAACCAATTTTTGTTCAGAAAATTTTTCAATTACGGGGAACTCCTCTAATAAACCATAATTTTGCATCAGTAGACAACATCAGACTCCCAATTTTTTCTCCCTGGTTCCGACCCAAATCAGAAGCGTTTGCGATAGATTGCTCTGAGTATTTCATGGGGAGAACATGTATTGGCGTATGCTTTCCGCCTCTATTGCCTTTAACCGAGAATACTGACATATATACAGCAGTTTTTCCATTGTCAAATTAAACTCATTAGCTCCTCATTGGCAAAGGAAACATTGGTATCCGGAAATTCTGAACTTGTTAGTAGCATGTCCCCTAAACTACCCTGTAATTCCCAGAGATCTACTAGTTAAAACCAAAAACTCTTTTGATAAAACATCCGAATCCGGAAATTTTTCATTTAACAGCTTGGCTGTTATCGACAGACAATACGAAAAAGACTGGATTTTCTGAAAACACTAGAAAATTGCTCAAAGCAGCCTGGAGATCAGGTACTGCAAAGGGACTATGGTAGCAAGTTCAGAGTTTTCAATAGCTGGTGTCGTACAAGGAAGTTGATCCTATTCTTCATCTCTGATTAAATATATCACAATTTCTAACAGACATGTTTCATAACAGGTTTACAGTATAGAACAATAAGTGGTTACAGGTCTATGTTATCAGCTTATTCATCCCCCCTATTGATGGTCATAAAGTAGGTCAAACACCCTTATATAATTCAACTACTTAAGGGAGTTTTTAATTCTAGACCGCCTACAGTCAGATTGATTCCTGAATGGGATTTGCTGAAAAGTGTTAAAGGCTTTACAAAAAGCACCTTTTGAACCTTTACATAAAGCTCCGTTGAAGGTTTTAACATACAAAACTGTATTTTTTATTTGCAATAACTACTTTCAGGAGATGTAGTGGCTTGCAGTCTCTGAAGTTAGGAGAAGGTTCAGTAAATATTCAACAGAAAGGTATCACCTTTATTCGTCATGGTTTAGCTAAACAGGACAGACCATCACATTTCGGAGCAAACTATTTTCATACCATCTTTTCCAGAAAATATTAAATTGGATCCTAAAAAGGTGTTTATTTTATTATTTGAAAGCAACTGAAAAAATATAGAAAGTCTGGGACTGGTGAAGATGAAACAAAACTTTTCCTTGGGTTAAATGAGCCACATAAACCAGTTAGTTCTCAAACGTTATCAAACTGGATTGTTCAGAAATTAAAGTTAACACTTCAAGATGATAAGGTTAAAGTTAAAGCTCATAGTACCAGAGCTATTGGTCCATCTTTTGCATTGTTCAAGGGTGCATCAATTGAATCAATTTTAGCTTCAGCAGACTTGAGTAGAAAGACTACTTTTACACGTTTTTATCTAAGAAATGTAAATAGTACTTCAACAGTGTTGAAAAACTTGAAATAAGTTTTTTGAACTAAAATTAAATTTTAACTTTTAGCGAGTCGCTATATCAACTTATTGAGGGATTTTTCATATTTATGGCACTCGATAAAGTGCATTGGTATATACATATATAACATATATTGTGTACATTAGTGAAGATAGTGTTCTGAGAATATAGTGGACATAGTGTTATACAAGTGGAAACAGTATTGACAGTGTTGTTCTGTACATTTATACAAGAGGAAACATATATTCTGTACATAGTGGAGAATAAAGAATGGATTTTTTCATGTACATATTGGGAACAACAGATACATATTTGTTGCATAAAAGATTTTTGTCAGTAGATATTACCCTACACCACCATCAGAGGTGAGTATTGCTTTGAAATCAATCCTACATGTATATTTATGACTGGTAAGTTTAACGAGTGAAATAAAATTGAAAAATTTGTAATCAAGTTAAAATTTTATGAATAAGTTAAACTTACCAGTCATACTAGTTTCCCACCACCACCCCTTGGTAATATTTGGATGGTGTAATTGTTTTCACTTAATCAGTAAAAGGGGCGCATGCTTTTACCGGTCCTATGGACGCTTGCTTTTTAGTTTACGCATGCGCCTCGGCGAGTCCGATTGTAAACAAAGGGAAGTAAATCCTACATGTATATTTATGACTGGTAAGTTTAACTTATTCATAAAATTTTAACTTGATTACAAATTTTTCAATTTTCATTGATTAAAATGATATTCATGATAATCCGAAGCTTTACGGAAATAGCCGAACATTTTTCATTGGGTAAAAAAGATATTCATCCGCGAAATTTGTGATTGTAACCTCATATTTCTATTGACTAATCTAAACTTTTAATGCACTGTAATTCGTTAAATGCCTACATTAAAAATTATTCTTTCTTTTAAATTGCTGGTTTTTAAGCAGTTTTGAGTGAGAACTACTTTGCGTTGTTAGGACTGTTAGGAAATTTTGTGTTAGACCGTGGATGTTAGCTATGTATTTACTGATCTTACGATCAGAAAATACAAAAACTGTATGGTCGTTCGTTGTAAAAATGCACCGTTAATGGATCGTTGTACTTGGTTCGTATTCTGGATAAATTTAGAAGATGTATTTGGTACAACGTATCCCCTGTTTCACCTATAGAGGATATAAAATGAGTGCAAGTTCAATACTAAATTTATTGCACAAGTTGAATAAAATTATATTATGCGAGCCTCTGGCGAGCATAATATTATTTTATTCAACGAGTGCAATAAATTCAGTAATGAACTTACACGAATTTAATATTCTATTTATCACATACCTAAATTAAAGACCGTTTAAAGTGAAACAAGAGCCATGTCAACATGGCCATCCCCCGCCGAAAGTGTTTGCTCATTGGAAGAGTGTATATGTAGTAATAATTCAATTTTAAGAGGTCTTTTGGTAATGAAAACTGATGGCTGAAGTGATGACAGATTTGAAACCTATGTGAATACTGCATGATGGCTGAAAATAACAAAGGGCAATAACTGAAAAATAATGCAGGGTAGGTTATCATTCTTGTGTGCTGCACCCACCTCAGTAAAATCTATCCACCTATGAGGTTTCAAGTTGATGCCTCAAATACTTTTTGAGATAAGCTCCCAACAAAATACTATGAAAAAGAACAAATGGCAATAACTCAAAAATTGTTTAGGGAAGAGTTATCATTCTTGTGCACAGCATTCCTCCTCAATAAGATCTATCCAGCTATGACATTTCATGTTGACATCTCAAACACTTTTGAGTTATGCTCCACTCAGGTGAAAGTATGAAAAATAACAAAGGGCAATAACTCAAAAATTATGAAAGGTAGAGTTATCATTCTTGTGCATTGCACACCTCCTGAGCGATGTCTATGCACCTATGAAGTTTCATGTTGATATCTCAAAGGCTTTTTGAGTTATGCTATGGACAAAAATTAATTTTGAAAAATAACAAAGGGCAATAACTCAAGAATTATGCAGGGTAGAGTTATCATTCTTGTGCACTGCACTCCTCCTCAATGAGATCCATCCACCTATGAAGTTTCAAGTTGATACCTCAAATACTTTTTGAGATAAGCTCCGGACAAAATAGTATGAAAAATAACAAAGGGCAATAACTCAAAAATTATATAGCAAAGAGTTATCATTCTTGTGCACAGCATTCCTCCTCAATAAGATCTATCCACCTATGACATTTCATGTTGACATCTCAAACACTTTTAGAGTTATGCTCAACTCAGGTGAAAAATTAAGTATGAAAAATAATAAAGGGCAATAACTCAAAAATTATGAAAGGTAGAGTTATCATTCTTGTGCACTGAAAACCTCCTGAGTGAGATCTATGCACCTATGAAGTTTCATGTTGATATCTCAAAGGCTTTTTGAGTTATGCTATGGACAAAAATTAATTTTGAAAAATAACAAAGGTCAATAACTCAAAAATTATGCAGGGTAGAGTTATCATTCTTGTGCACTGCACTCCTCCTCAATGAGGTCTATCCACCTATGAAGTTTCAAGTTGATACCTCAAATACTTTTTGAGATATGCTCCGGACAAAAATGGCGGACGGAAGGACGGACAGACGGAGACTATTTCTATATCCCCCGCCGCCTTTTCGGCGGGGGATAATAAGAGTCATTTTTCAATGACGCGCCTATAGTATAACGCTAACATGTAGCACGTCTTTACGCTATGTTTGTATTACGCTAATGACGTCACGTGAAAATATATGCACGGCGTGCAATACCATATTTAAGGAGTCGCAAAATCGGCACGGGTGTGTGATAAACATGAATATAACGTTCGCAACGCTTACAATAGACTGCGTAGATTTACACGTGATCTGATTGCGTACCTTGTACGAGGCCCCGTTCACACCAATAAGTGTGTCTGATGTAATGACATATGGACAAATCACACAAGGATCGCAGAAATTCGGCTGTTGCAAGAATAATTTGTTGTGTTTTTTATGAACAAGAATGTCCTGTAGGTTATTGTCTCTTCCATATGCCGTAATTGGAGGATTTGGGAATACTTCTTGCATTCTGATTGATGTGTGTAATTCAGGTAGGTGTTTTCGTAATATTTGTCCTATATTCGGGAGCGCTCTGGAAACTCGAAATAATTTTGGGCATAATATGTTATACATCCTGGCGTCCTTCTCTCTGTCTGTTAGCAATTTGGTTTCCGGAGCATATCTTAACTTCCATTTGGGCCACAATATTCAAACTTCATAGGATGATTGTCCATATTGGGTAGAAGACCCCTATTGATTTTGGGGTCACAAGGTCAAGGGTCAAGGTAACTATAACCTTAAAACTGAAAACAGTTTCCGAAGCATAACTTAATGAAGTTCCATTTGGCCCACAGTGTTCAAACTTCATAAGATGATTGTCCATATTGGGTAGAAGACTGGTAGAAGACCCCTTTTGATGTTGGGGTCACAAGGTCAAAGTCACTATTACCTTAAAACTGAAAACAGTTTCCGGAGCATAACTTAAGTTCCATTTTGCCCACAGTGTTCAAACTTCATAGGATGATTGTCCATATTGGGTAGAAGACCCCTATTGATTTTGGGGTCAAAGGTCAAGGTCTTTATTTCCTTAAACTGAAAACAGTTTCCGGAGCATAACATAAGTTCCATGTGGCCCACAGTGTTCAAACTTCATAGGATGATTGTCCATATTGGGTAGAATACCCCTATTGATTTGGGGTCAAAGGTCACTATTACTTAGAAATTGAAAACAGTTCTCGGAGCATAACTTAACTTCCATTTGGCCCACAATATTCAAACTTCATAGGATGATTGTCCATATTGGGTAGAAGACCACTATTGATTTTAAGGTCACAAGGTCAAGGTCACTATTACCTTAAAACTGAAAACAGTTTCCAGAACATAACTTACGTTCCATTTGGCCCACAGTGTTCAAACTTCATAGTATGATTGTCCATATTGGGTAGAAGACCCCTATTGATTTTGGGGTCACAAGGTCAAGGTCACTATTACATAAAAACTAAAAAACAGTTTCCGGAGCATAACTTAAGTTCCATTTGGCCAACAATATTCAAACTTCATAGGAGATTGTTATTTGAAGGAGGTAATACATGTACTTTTAAATTATTTAATTCCCATGCAGGGCTAGCACTGGCAGATTTTTTCTTTGAGCCAATTTTTCGTGGCAAAAATTGCGTGCCTGTATTTTATTTTCAAGAAGGCAATGGTACTGCAAAATAACCAGAATTCAATTGTCAGACTTATCTATAGCATTAGTTCATATATTAAAAAGGCATGAGATATTTAGAAAAAAAACATAAACTACATGTATATCCAACTTTATTTTGGTAGCTACATTTTTATCACTTTAAAACTGATCATAAAAGCTTGCGGCTCAGTAGCTATAAGAATAACATTTTCCAGGCTAATTTGGTCAGCAATGTTTTCATAAAATCTAAGGTAGTGGCATGACAGTGACATCAGAACCACATTCCAATGTGCTGCTTCAGCTTGCTTGGTTAATGCCAAAGATTTGGTTTGAGGACTATCTGAAATTATAAAAACAGAAACATTTGAGAGTAAGAAGAATAATTATTGAAGAAGAAAAGAATATTGAAAAGTTCAAAAGTTAAACTAAACATAATTCAGGGGAAAAAAGCCAAATATTCATTATAAGAGTAAAGTAATTAGCATAAGTTTCCTAAAAATATGTTGTATGCTTCTTGAATTTTCCATTTACATTTCACAGCCATGTATGCCATTTGTAACAAGAATGCTCCAGATAGAGGTTATGTACAATTAAAGTAAGGTCAATTTTTTTTTCAGGAATACTAATTGTCAAATATACTCTTTGTCAAATTTATGCTTTTTTGGAGCCATTATTAGGTCAGATTTAATTTGCAATTTTTTAAAAAAAAACTTCTATTCTATAACTCTATAATAATTCCTTTGATCTTTTTAATTTTATCAACAACAATAAAATTATATGAATGCAAACTTACCTTAAAGTCATCCATTTCATAACCAAGCTGTTGATATGATTGGCGATAATCTTAAGATGCCGCTAGTTATTGTTTCATATTGAATATAAAGACTAATTATCAAGCGCACATTCAACAATTCACACCAATTAGTGTCATATTTATCAGCTGATAAACATGTAAACATACCATGAGGTCAGTGTATTAGGCTGTGTACTGTTTATATGGAAGGGAAGACCAGTCAATGACCCCACAAAAAGGAGACTGTGTCACAGTGTTTTGTGATAAGAAGCTGTAAAGCGGAAGTTGTAAATGGAAAACCAAATGTGTACTTTTCCATTCTTAAAATAGCAAATGCTAAATTTAGACTGGATATTCCAAAAGTTATACTTTTCGTAAGTTGGAGCCAATCATGATTTTCTTGAGCCAATTTAATAATTTTGGAGCCAATTTGCTCATTGGCTCCTGCCAGCGCGAGCCCTGCCCATGTCTTACAAATGCTTCATCTTTACTAAAAAAAATCACTTTCGGGCATATAATGCTCCGCCTTGCGGTGCTCTTGTCTTACTATCTACTTTATTTAATTCTGATTCAATATGTTGATCTTAATAGCCTAGTTTCTGTTACCGAGTTTTAATGTTCCCCGTATGTTTTTTTCTAAGTCAATTCATTAGTACATATTCGCGTAGCACGGAGGGCAAGTTCAAATTGTATTGACTGATTTGTCAATTCCAGATGAGACGAGTCTGTATGCCAGTTAACAGGTGTTTATCTGTTGGTTTAGTGTAAAGGTCTGTTATTATATATATATAATTATATATATTTGGCTTTTGAATTGGGTTCAATGATTTAATTCATTAAAGTGTCGATATATGTTTTTTCAGATAAAGAATTCAAACCAGCCCATTGTGGAGAAGATGGTTGTTTGATCTGACGATTTTTTGTTGTTAGTTTTGTTCTGTTTTTGCTTCGTTGTCAGGGACGGCCTTTTTTTACAAAATTATTTTCAAACATTGAAAGCAGAAAAGAATATAAGCATACATATTAAATATTTTTTATATGCTTTCAATTATGTCTCGTGTTGTAATTTAATTCCCACAAATGTATTATTTAATGAAAGTAAATAGCACAAAATCCATGGTTGCATCTTAAAATATGCGATATCACATTTCTTGATTCATCGAACAAACGGTTAAAGTTTCTTATTTCAATTTTGCTAGTTGGTTATTTTAGTACCTAATAAGCAGTAAGGGCTATAATTTTGCATATTTTGACCTATTTTTGCTAATATGCATGGATTGTAAGTGCCTTTGTACATTACTTTCTTTTGATCATGGCATTTTTTTTCAAATGAACTTGTAAAATAATAACAAGCATGAACAGACCTCCATGTAGAACCGCACACCTAACTCCTAATTAAATCCCTGGCAGCATTAAATGCCACTGTGTCAATCTAATCATTCATCTTAAATACCCTTCAACGAATGGTCTATTTCCGTTTATAAGGGGGTGTATGAACACAAACATTGCGCCAAACACTTTGGAAAAAAAACTCCATTCAGAGTATTTCAGAAGCTCGTTACAACGAACTAATCAAACCTTTATAAAAAAATCAACAAAAAATTTAGCTTCAAAACTCTATTCTAAAGCATTATATATGACAAATTGCAAATCATGATAAAAAAGATTAAAATTAGACTAGAATATTGCACTCAAGGTTACATAGAAAACATAAAATGATGGGTTGGTCCAAAAATAAGCTATGTATCTTCAATTTCCATATACACATCTAGTCTATAGTCTATGCTTGCACTGACCCATCAAAAATAAAACACAAAATTTATTCAATCATACTTAAAACAGCACACCTCCAAAGTGAGAAAAAATAAATCTTCCAATTATCTTTCAGAAATAGATAGGCATTCACTATAAATATTCAATTTGCAAACAAACTACGACAGAATTTACACTTTTCATAAAATTTAAACCCACTTGATAATGGGATCAGAGAAATTGCCGCTAATATTTCAACACATACTGGATATCAAGTATCATAAGCTATACTAAATTTCTTTTTTATACATTTGACTTAAGAAACATTTTTTTAAGATTTCATAAAAAAATAAAAACAAAATTCTGGAGACGTGCTGCCTTAAGAATATGCTTTTCACTAAAACAGGAGTGATCAGTGATCATATGTGTTGCCTCATGATAGCCGATTGCATGTTGCAGCTGCAGTGTAGCAGGAGTCACAAAAATCATTAACAGTGCAAAACACAGTTTCTATTCAAGGACCAAAAACCATTCATCCGGAAAACACATTGGACCTGATAATTCTTGTAAAGTTTGGATGGAATTGCACAAGTTGATATTGAGGAGAAGTGCGGACAAGTTTTGTGACGGACAGACAGGCAGACAGCGGAGAAGTTATCCCACTACTCTGTAGAGATGACACAAACAGGAAGCTGAAGATTTAACAACTGACGTGAGACATTTTGTAATATATTTAACTAGGATTATACACATCAGCAGCTGTTGCTGACAGTAATACTGTAAAATTGAACTCCATAATAACACTACAATATTATATTCCATTATTGTCAACTGTAAAAATACAAAAAACACCAATAAATATCCAAGAAAATATCTCTCTCTACGTTTCCAAAGTCTATCTTATAACCTGTCAACATAATTTTTGCTGACATATCCAATCTTCTTTAAAGTGGCATCTTTAATGCAAAATAACAAATAATATTCAAAAACGGGGATTCAAAAACAAAACAAGATATGTTTGTAAAACATGTATGCACCCTATCACCAGCCAATTAGTCATGTGATAAGGTTATTATGCATGACTTCTGACCCAGTGATCAAACAATTAATAAGGGTTATAAAGTATCTACTGGTCATGACTTTGACCCCTTGACCCAAAACTCAATAGGGGTCATCTGCTGGTCACGATCAATCATCATACAAAGTTTGAAGTTCCTAGGCGTTTTTAGTAAATTGATCAGAAACCGTTTTTACCTACAAGGTCAATGTGACCTTGACCTTTGACCCCTTGACCCCAAAATCAATAGGGGTCATCTGCTGGTCATGACCAATCACCATGCCTAGGTTGAAGTTCCTATGCCTAAGGGTTCTCTTTATTATTGATCGGAAACCGTTTTAACATACAAGGTCAATGTGACCTTGACCTTTGACCCCAAAATCAATAGGGGTCATCTGCTGGTCATGACCAATCACCATGCCAAGTTTAAAGTTCCTAGGCCGAAGCTTTCTTTAGTTATTGATCAGAAACCGTTTTTACTTACAAGGTCATTGTGACCTTGACCTTTGGGCTTAATCCCAAAATCAATAGGAGTAATCTGCTGGTCATGACAAATCACCATACCAAGTTTGAAGTTCCTAGGCCTAAGTGTTCTTGAGTTATTGATCAGAAACCGTTTTTACTTCCAAGGTCAATGTGACCTTGACCTTTGACCCCTTCACCTAAAACTCAGTAGGGTCATCTGCTGGTCATGACCAATCATCACACAAAGGTTGAAGTTCCTAGGCCTAAGCATTTTTAGTAAATTGATCGGAAACCGTTTTTACCTACAAGGTCAATGTGACCTTGACCTTTGACCCCTTGACCCCAAAATCAATAGGTCATCTGCTGGTCATGACCAATCACCATACAAAGTTTGAAGTTCCTAGGCATAAGGGTTCTTAAGTTATTGATCGGAAAGCATTTTTACCTACAAGGTCAATGTGACCTTGCCCTTTAACTCCTTAACCCCAAAATCAATAGGGGTCATCTGCTGGTCATGACAAATCACCATACCAAGTTTGAAGTTCCTAGGCCTAAGGGTTCTTTAGTTATTGATCGGAAACCGTTTTTACCTAAGAGGTCAATGTGACCTTGACCTTTGACCCCTTGACCCCAAAATCAATAGGGGTCATCTACTGATCATGAACAATCACCATCTCAAGTTTGAAGTCCCTAGGCCTAAGAGTTCTTTCATTATTGATCGGAAACCGTTTTTACCTACAAGGTCAATGTGACCTTGACCTTTGACCCCTTAACCCCAAAATCAATAGGGGTCATCTGATTGGTCATAACCAATCACCATACCAAGCTTGAAGTTCCTAGGCCTTAAGGTTCTTTAGTTATTGATTGGAAACCGTTTTTACCTACAAGGTCAATGTGACCTTGACCTTTGACCCCAAAATCAATAGGGGTCATCTACTGATCATGACCAATCACCATACCAAGTTTGAAGTTCCTAGGCCTTAAGGTTCTTTAGTTATTGATCGGAAACCGTTTTTGCTGAAAAGGTCAATGTGACCTTGACCTTTGACCCCTTGACCCCAAAATCAATAGGGGTCATCTACTGATCATGACCAATCACCATACCAAGTTTGAAGTTCCTACGCCTTAAGGTTCTTTAGTTATTGATCGGAAACCGTTTTTGCTTTCATGGTCAATGTGACCTTGACCTTTGACCCCTTGACCCCAAAATCAATAGGGGTCATCTACTGGTCATGACCAATCACCATACCAAGTTTGAAGTTCCTAGGCCTTAAGGTTCTTTAGTTATTGATCGGAAACCGTTTTTGCTTACAAGGTCAATGTGACCTTGACCTTTGACCCCTTGACCCCAAAATCAATAGGGGTCATCTACTGATCATGACCAATCACCATACCAAGTTTGAAGTTCCTAGGCCTTAAGGTTCTTTAGTTATTGATCGGAAACCGTTTTTGCTTTCAAGGTCAATGTGACCTTGACCTTTGACCCCTTGACCCCAAAATCAATAGGGGTCATCTACTGATCATGACCAATCACCATACCAAGTTTGAAGTTCCTAGGCCTTAAGGTTCTTTAGTTATTGATCGGAAACCGTTTTTGCTTTCAAGGTCAATGTGACCTTGACCTTTGACCCCTTGACCCCAAAATCAATAGGGGTCATCTACTGGTCATGACCAATCACCATACCAAGTTTGAAGTTCCTAGGCCTTAAGGTTCTTTAGTTATTGATCGGAAACCGTTTTTGCTTACAAGGTCAATGTGACCTTGACCTTTGACCCCTTGACCCCAAAATCAATAGGGGTCATCTACTGATCATGACCAATCACCATACCAAGTTTGAAGTTCCTAGGCCTTAAGGTTCTTTAGTTATTGATCGGAAACCGTTTTTGCTTTCAAGGTCAATGTGACCTTGACCTTTGACCCCTTGACCCCAAAATCAATAGGGGTCATCTACTGATCATGACCAATCACAATACCAAGTTTGAAGTTCCTAGGCCTTAAGGTTCTTTAGTTATTGATCGGAAACCGTTTTTGCTTACAAGGTCAATGTGACCTTGACCTTTGACCCCTTGACCCCAAAATCAATAGGGGTCATCTACTGATCATGACCAATCACCATACCAAGTTTGAAGTTCCTAGGCCTTAAGGTTCTTTAGTTATTGATCGGAAACCGTTTTTGCTTTCAAGGTCAATGTGACCTTGACCTTTGACCCCTTGACCCCAAAATCAATAGGGGTCATCTACTGATCATGACCAATCACCATACCAAGTTTGAAGTTCCTAGGCCTTAAGGTTCTTTAGTTATTGATCGGAAACCGTTTTTGCTTTCAAGGTCAATGTGACCTTGACCTTTGACCCCTTGACCCCAAAATCAATAGGGGTCATCTACTGGTCATGACCAATCACCATACCAAGTTTGAAGTTCCTAGGCCTAAGGGTTCTTTAGTTATCACTCGGAAACCATTTGGTCTACGGACCGACGGACCGACAAGTGCAAAGCAATATACCCCCTTTTCTTCGAAATGGGGGCATTACAAAGAAGGCTCTTGTAATACTATTACTTAAACAATGTGTAATGACAGTGATACATGTAGGTTTTAAACCCTTAGTTTTTAATCAGATGTGCCCTTTTCAGGAAGAAATCAGTTTTAGGCAGAAATTTGCGGTAGTCATGAAAGTGAATAATAATAATAATAATGTTAGTATGAAGAGAAAAAAAATTGAAACCTAAATCAAACAAACTTATTTAAAGACAATAAAAAACAATGATTGAACACATAAAACAACTTCAGATCTGACCTCCATTACAGTTAAGAATACATTACTGATAAAACAAAATAAATTGTTTGAACATACATGTATTGTAATTGGTGATATTTTTTATACACTGAAGTTTGAGTAACAAATAATGCATGGTATATGCAAATTTATTAATAAATTCCTAAATTTACATTAGACTACTGATGGAATAAAACTAAAATGAGCCACGTCACATCAAAACCAACATAATGGGTTTGCGACCAGCATGGATCCAGACCAGCCTGCGCATTCGCGCAGTCTGATCAGGATCCATGCTGTTCGCTTACCAACCCTATAAAAAGTAGAGAAACTGATAGCGAACAGCATGGATCCTGATCAGACTGCGTGGATGCACATGCTGGTCTGGATCCATGCTGGTCACAAATGCACTATGTTGGTTTTGTCCTGACACGGCTCAAATTTAAATAACGCCAGTAAGCTTTCATTATTTTTACAATGTCACACTTACAACTTTATACTATATAAGTGGTTAAGTTAGCGACACAAAAATAAATGGCAAATTTCGCATATTGACAAAAATTACTAAACTTTCCTCTAGCGTAATAAATATCAACCAATCTATTATTAAATTCTACACTTGCATGATTCGCTGATATTTCCTCACAAATCTCTGGAATTTTAAATTTGCTAACTTTTTGACATGCGGAAATATCCTTGTATACAGTAAACAGGAATTGCATTCAATATTTAAAAACACTCTGTATAATACAATGTAATCAGTATAACTTATCTATCATTATCTGAATACTAGGTAAATTATGTTTTTTACTAATTTATTTTCGGGACAAATTTGTTTTTGGGACACCCTATACAACTGTATCTGGTGCAATCTCGGATCCCTGGGACATTATGTCATATACAGGTGTAACATATGAATCTGTTTAACAACGAACCCCCATATCCATACTGCAACACTGACAATATTTTAGTAACACATTCAAACCAATACCTTTAAATCCAATTATAAAATTCAAAATTAACAAAAGTGCAAAAAGCAATTCTTCTAGAAGTAGTTAAACTACTTAAGCAAACATCACAGTTTTATAAGCAAGGTAAAACTTCTCATTTCTACACAGTTCTAATAAGGCAAGCTCATTTTTTACAAATATTTCAACAACAATATCATAAATTATGGCAACTTAATTATATATCAACATGTATTAAACATTTCAGTGATAAAATGATACCACCAGTATAAAAAACATGGCAGACTATATATCAGTGCAACTTTAACTAAACCCTATACTTTATACAAATGGTGGTATTCCAAACTTAAAATCGCTAACACTAACAAAAATAAGTTACACAAACAAAGCAGGGTAAATGTTAAATGCCCAATGATTGTACAAATCATATCACATACATACATGTATAATCATATTTATTTATCAAAAAAATGATATTCAATGTCAAATGTGTCATTTTGGTATTATAGCTGACGTAAGATGACACATAAAAATTTGACACAATGTGTCACAATTGTCGAAAAAATTGGTACCTTGATACCTCATTGATTATCGAAAAAAAGAAGAGAAAATGAGGTATATATGACCAAACCAAATTTTTTAGCTACTAGATGAAATAACAGTAGGAGTATATAGTCTAAACCAGGTCATACATGCCTTAATCATAATGCATGTGTAAATAATAATAATTATATGCCTAAATGGCCATACATGTGCAAATAATCATAATTATATACCTAAATGACAATATATGCATAAATAATCATGATTATATGCCTAAATGACCATACATGCAAAAATAATCATACTTATATGCCTAAATGACCATATATGCATAAATAATCATAATTATATGCCTAAATGTGCAAGCAAAATAAAGTCAAATACTTGCTTCATAATACAACAAAATATTTTTAGTAACACATATACAATATCCCATCGCTAAAATATGAACTTCAGATCTTCCTTGATCCCATTAAGTATGTTTGGCAGTTATGTATGATTACATAATGGTACATCTTGATGCAAGTAGTATTGGTGTCTCTTCTGACATTAGGAATATGGTTCCATTAAAATGTTCATTTTCTTAAATAAAAGACAGCAAATTGTTATTTGAAAATTTATTTTGTGGCTTAAGCTACACTTGTGAAGAACTTTGAGTTGTGCTTGCTACTTGGTGATGCTTTCTGGACTCTTTACCTTCCCTGGAACAGACAAAAGCATTTGAATATGACTGAACAATAGAGTCTTTAGAGTAATAAAGGTAACCCTTACAACAAAAGCCAAAATAATAACTTAAAACAATAGTAGCCAGCTTATATATTGGTGTCATTTTAACTGGCTGCATATTCTTAGGTTGCTCTCTTCCTTTTTGAACTTTTGTTTTTCTTTTTGAATAAATAGAAGTTAGTGATGCATATTTGTTGTAATTTTTATGGCATTTACTACTATAGCACAAACATGTACAAAAAGTACATCTGTAGTATGGGATACTGAGGTAAATATTGCGGTATGGGCCATAACATGGTATACCACAGTATATTTGTCCTGGTGGTACCCAGCTCTACTAGGTGTGCAAGATGCAACCATTCATTACAAAATATCACATTTGGCCATTAAAATAAAAGTGAGTACAAAGGAAGGGATGGAAGAACAAACAGGTTATCACACACTCCTCTACAATTAATTTGAGGTGATGAACATAAAAAGTAATATTTCCCATACCTTCTATGATGCTTTGTACGTTTAAGTGTGGCTGCATTGGATATCCAGGGAAGAAGTTTGCCTTTTATTACATGATAATTTCTCTCCAGTTCTCTCTGATATTCCTTCTGCTCATGTGTAATTAGTGATTTATTTCTGTGTAGGGCATCACAACACCTGGAAAATGAATAGAGGATATTGAATGAGTGTAAGTTAAAAACAGATTTATTAAATGAGTTGAATAAAACTATATTATGTGAGCTTCTGGCAAGCTTAATATTATTTAATTCAACAAGTTCAATAAATTCAGTAATGAACTAACATGAATTTAATATTCTATTTATCACATACCAAAAATAAATACTGTTTGAAATGAAAAAGAACTTTTTTCATTGAAGCGCCTATGATATAACGCTAACATTTAGCGCGTCTTTACACTATGTTTATATAACACAAATGACGTCAAGCAGCACAGGTATGTGATAAACATTTGTTTTTCTTCCATTCAAGTCATGAAAACACAAATAATGTTTTATGTTTACCTGTTTTATGCTTATCTTGCTAAAAATCTTGTCAATCTCTCAATTAAGACATAGCCATTCAAAATTTTTAGGGAAAATTTAAAAATATGCAGTGCCTGAACAGCAAACAGTGCAGACCATAATCAGACAGCATAAGGGTGCAGACTGCTGTGTATAATGGCCATATTAGTAGCTGAAAGCAGGCTAAAGGTTATTTGAAGGATGCTGTTTAATTTACTTAATTTCAAAATAAAACAAGTAAATAGTTGTCTAATAGTAAAATACCTTAATATATTCTGCATCTAACTATAAATAGGGAAGTAGCAATGAAAAATACCAAATAAAATTATCTTAAATAATTAAGTGATTAAAATGTCTTGAATCACAAATTTCATGCACAACTTTTGGTATATGAATTAACCTGATGTCAAAATCACAATTTAGAAACTTATTATCAAAGGCCCTACGAGAAAATTTCACTTACTTTTTCAGGAAATCTTTGAAGCAGAGTCTCAACTTGTTATGATGTTTCATTCCAACCTGTTTCCCTTCAGCAACTTCCTTCAGGAATACATTTGCTACCTCCACTGGTCCCTGTAACAAGAATTTGTAACAGAGTTACCAACATTCCCTGCTTAAGGAAAGTTTTACATGAAGCACAAAATTGTGCCATTGGTATGGATCTGGACATTCACTGCAAAATTTTTTATTAATGCTAGATCTACACATGCAAGTTACAATAATTTCATTTAAGAAATTTAATGATATAACTCCTGTGTATGTGTCAACAGAAATACATTTGTATAGTTTTCACTATTTCAAAGCCACAAAATGTGACAAATACATAATCCATACAGAATATGGTCAGTTACAGGTTATATTTTGTGTACAGTCAGTAACTTTTTGCATCGATCAAGGTATGTGGGCAATTCACAAATGACATTTAATATGACAATAATTTATATATTCCCCTCACTCTGTATTTCCAGAATAATTGTTTAATTGTTAAAAATGACCCAAAATTGAAAATTGTTGTAACCTTTTTTTCACTTAAATTGGATAAAGAAAAGCACAAAAAATATACGATTTTTAATTTATTTTGAAGTATATTTCTTAATTATCTTTTGCATATCTTTCTGTTTAAAGTGCCCCAGTTGATCTACATAAGAAATTCAACTTTTATGTTTTTAGGCTTTTGGGACCTCAGTGGAGTTTCTTTAAGCTTTAACCTCAAAGTGTGACCTTGGGTTTTTATGGGGGGGGGGGGTGTCTTTTCAAAGCGGAAAGGTCCATTACATTAAGTCAGGGTGGTGAGAGTTAAATGATGAATAAGTACGTTTTCATAATTGCAAAAATATGACATGAGGTTATCAGATGAATTCAGGATAATTTGTTTAAGAAAATACCTACAAATAATTAATCAAATGTTGAAGAACTCTTAACCATTAATTGGAGCCAGCATAATTAAAATATAGACAATACCTGGTTAACTGTGGTACCAAGACACCCCTGCATTACCATCTGTAACATCTTGGTATCTGGTGGATCCTGTCTCAGTGCAATAGCCAACTCCTTCGTCTTCTTCATAATATCCTCAATAGCTACTTCAATCGGTGATAGAATTACCTACAATTAATATAATATATATTCATTTTCTGTTGTTAACATAGCATGTTTGTTTGTTTGATTGGATTTTACATCACACCGGCACAGTATAGGATATATGGAGACGTTCCAGCTTTACTGGTGGAGGAAGACCTCGAGTACCCTTCCATGCATTATTTCAGGCACAAACGGGCACCTGAGTAGAACCACCAACGTTCTGTAAGCTAGCTGGATAGCTTACCCACATGAAGCCTCCAAAGCCTCTTGAAGGATTTATTCCCTAAAGGGGTTAGGGGCAAGTAGTTTGAAGTCAACAACATTAAATACACGGTCATGGGCTCCCCTACCTGTCACACAAACACATTTTTTATGTATGACTTATGGCACATTTTCAATTATATAACAGTTGAAGAAATAATTGTGTGGTCCTTTACCAATAATTTTAGCTCCAAGTGTTCTTTATTGATGTT
This sequence comes from Ruditapes philippinarum, assembly GCF_026571515.1. Lineage (NCBI taxonomy): Eukaryota > Metazoa > Mollusca > Bivalvia > Venerida > Veneridae > Ruditapes > Ruditapes philippinarum. Next base: position 103,430 of record NW_026852323.1, on the reverse strand, counting down.
CAGTTTTAAGCCACAAAAACACTGCAAACATCATTATGGAATTTTCCTGTTTTTTCTGATGGAAAAACCTATCAAGCGTCTGTCTGTGCACAATCTATGTTCAAGCAGGCAGCTCATTAGAACCGTCTATCATTTTACAATAGAGCTTCACCAGAGACTGATAGCAATTGTTGAACACTGTTGAACATCAAGAGTCAAAAGGATGGGTTTTCAATACTTAACTTTCCTTATGATTTTTTCTGAGAACTGTTCCAATAATACACAATTATTTTGTGCCAGGATTCAAACCAACTAGGGTAAGACTCTTAAAACCTTCCACTAAGATACAATGAATGGAATACAAGGATCAGATAACGCAAATTAATGCAAAATATAGAATTATATTCACCTGCTCCCTGTTTATAACAGAGAGGCGTGTCTTGACATATGGGAAGAAATGATTGGTTGTTAGAATGGTTTTCCTCTTGTACTGTTCTTGTAGCTCACCATGAGCCCTTCCATCAAGAGTAAATGGTGTCGCATACATAAACCTCTCTGGAAATATACAATACATTTATGTGGAGTAAAAGTATGTACTTTGAACATATTGAAACTGAAACATTTAAAAGTCCTGCTCTGAACACCAGATATTGATTAAAAGCAATAGGTCAAGGTAAAGCAATTCGAAGGAAGCCTTCTTATTAATACAAAAGGAGATAAATAAATATTCTAGCTGTACAAGTCTGCTTTCCCCTATATCATTAAATTAAATTAAATTATATATACTTACAAATAGAAATGTTTTTATTGCTATGGAATAAACTTTGATAACTTGAAATTAAACTGAATTTAAACAAAATTAAGCAAACCACTCACTGATGTTAATGTTTTTCTCATAGTAAGTCACCCGATCTCTCAACTCATAAGAATCAAAATATGGCTCCACATAGGTGATCTGTATAAATGCCTACAATAACAAAATTATCACAATTCTGAATTTACAATAAAAATTCAACAAAGGAATAATCACAAAACTCTGAAATACTTTCAATAATTCAATTGAATAATTATTTGTTCATCATTATTTAAAATAACATGCAATTTTGAATTCAGATTTTGACACTTTTTTGTGGAATTAAATCGAAACAGATGAGCCATGACCTAATGGTTAATGGGTCTGCCTCACAACACAGGGATCATGGGTTCGAGCTCTACTCAGGTCACAACCATGTTACCTCATATGACACCAATACTGGTAATTCCCATGGAAGTAGACACCTACAATGTAAGTGGCTAAAATATGCTACCAGCCTTGATAAAAAAAACAAGTTAAAACAAACAATTTTTAAACTTTAGATTAAATAGAAAAACTGCTAAATCAAAGAAACCTACTTTGTTTTGGTCAAGTTTTTCCCTCTCTACTGTATTAGAATCCTTAATCATAGATATTACATCATGTCCAAACCTATCTCCATAGAAACTCTGCAAAATAAAATTAAAACAATCATAATAATTACAAAGCCTTTCAATTCTATTCTGGATGCTTTGAATTTGGACATGTCCAATGTAATATCGTGGAATTTTATTATCCAGCCTGATTAGACTTCAAGGTTGTGCACACTGGCCTTATTCTATACTGATGGCATAGTGCTGCTAGAATTCTTTGGCCTAATGAGTTAACTGATTACTTTTATTTAAAAAATCCCGCGAAGGTAAAATAACAGCAAATAAGGACAATAAAACTAATATAAAGGATAACTTATAAGCAGTAACTAACCTCTAGTCTGTGAGATATTTCTGGTAGTTTAGTAATGGCTGGTTCCTTGTACACAAACTCTTCTCCATCCAGGTCACCAAACTTGTGCCCATAGAAACCAACACGAAAATAAGTGCCAAACATACGCTTACCCTCCTGTAAAATTCATTACACAAAACCTTTAATAAATGTAAATGTATAATTATGTTTCTAGAATAAACTGATTTATATCTTTTCATGAACATTCTGTTTTAGATATGGCTCTTGTTATATCCAATTCTATCCAAACATCTGTACATTGAAAAGTTTACCATGATGCAAAACAATAAGACAAATGAGATTTTTAAAATCATAAATACTGTACCCCCCCCCCCACCCTTACTCAACCACCCCCATCCTTGTGATATCATGATTTATCTATTTCTGTAATATTTTAAATTAGATATTTGAAAATTACATGAAATAAACTAACCTGTTTAATGACTTGGTTGAAAGACTCTTGTAGTTTACCATGAAGATGTGCCAACTTCTTAAAATCTCTGTTATGTTCATGTATAGGTATTAGAACTCTGTACACCTTGCTTAATGCCTCGTACATTCCAGCCTGAAATATACCACATGATTTACATTACAATCAAGCAAGAATATTCTAAAATGCCTTGTACATTCCAGTCTAAAATATACAACATGATTTACATTACAATCAAGTAAGAATATTCCTAACTGCCTCGTACATTCCAGCCTGAAATATAGTATTATACCACATGATTTACTTTTTAATCAAGGAAGAATATTCCTAAATGCCGTGTACATTCCAGTCTGAAATATACCACATGTTCTACATTACAATCAACCAAAATTACTGATGACACTGACAAATGCTTTCCAACACAACTTTTTCCAGAGCTGGCCAATAATTATAAATTTTGGTGCCATGATTTGTTTTGTTGGATTACACACTGACAGTCACACTATAAAGGTCATATGGCAACTGTACAGCTGAACATATGGAGGAAGCCCTCTGGTGCCCCTCCATGAATTATTTTATGCACAAACAGACACCTTAGTACAACAACTACTGACATTCTGTTAACTAGCTTGACAGCTTCCTCACATGAAAGAATCCAAAGTCTCTTGGGAAATTCTAACTGAAAGTGGTGCTGGGCAAGTACTTTGATGCCAAAGACCTTAATCATTTGGCCACGGAAGCCCCTTTAAAATAGTAAGCAAGTACACAGAAGGACATAAGGACAAAATGGCTTTACTGGCTATTATTAAAATGTTTTGGTCAATTTGTCAGAAAAAAACTGTCATCTTGACAACTGTGTTCAACAAATTTAAGTTTGAAGTGAATATCTTTTGAAAGTTATTTAGCAGTGATCATTAACAATCAAGTAAACAAAAACTCTCGCCATCAAGTTGGTCAATAAAATGGCTATAAAACATCTTTCTCCTAAATCTTGAGCTAAAAAAACGTTTGCTATACATAACTTACCATAGTAAAACAGCTTGCAGCTTGTTCTAGCAGACCGACCAGACCATTCTCTGTGAAGTACATGCCGGTACAAATACCTTCCTCATCTGGTGACACTATATCATCTGATACGGCACTCTCCTCCAGCACGTTAGGTGTAATACGCTGAAACTCCACACAGCCTACAGGCAGGTACGTCTTGTCTTCAAGCATGTTCAGATACTCAGATATCAGTCCAGCTGCATGGACCAAACAATGGGCTGCTTCAGCGTGGTTACCTCTCTGTAAAGGAAAAACATAAAAATGTTATCTTCTGTTTTTTTTTAAACAAGTTAAGTCTTGTTGTTGAGTTTTAAGTCGAACCAACACAGTATAGGTCATTTGGCGACTTTATAGCTTTACTGGTTGAGGAGAATGACCTCAGGTGCCCTTCCATGCATTATTTCAGGCATGATCGGGGACCTGAGTAGAACCTCAAATTTTTCGTAAGCTAGCTGGATAGCTTCCTTATATGTAATGCAATTAAAACACTTCAAAACTGAAAAGGCAGACCCTTTCCATAAACCATAGTCAAAAACACTTATTCCTGAGGGTACCTGTTGTTTTTGTTGTTGTTTTTTAATATAAATATCAAATGATCATAAATCAAATAGTAAAGAAGTTTTGGAACAATTTCTTGACTCAATGCATTACCTCACTATGTTTGGTAGCCATATTTTGTAGCCATGTCAGGCGGAGATCAGGTGATGTCTGGTAACCCTTGGCGATTCTGTACATTAAATCTAGCAACATCTCTGGATCTTCCTGGAATTCTTTCATCTTGACAGTGTCTGACAGAATCATGTGCAGGTTGAATACTAAATCTTTCACCTATAAATACAGAGTAATATCCACAAATATACAACATTCAATGATACAGTTACCTCCCTTTATAACAACAGATTCATTTTACTGTAAAATTAGATGCTTTGTTAATATTTTTTAAATGTTCTTTTTGTCGTTGTTGGGTTTTACATTGCTCTAACACAATATATGTCATATGGCAACTTTCCAGGATAAGTGGTGGAGGAAGTCCTCAGGTGCCCTTCCTAGCATTGTTTCAAGCACAAATGGGCACCTAAGTAGAACATTCTGTATGCTAGCTAGATAGCTTCCTCACAAGAATAATTCAAAAGTCCCTGTCGGGATTCGAACCCATAGTGATGAGGGGCAAATGGTTTGAAGTCAACAACCTTAACAACTTGGCTATAGACGCCATCTTTATTTATAATACTTTGCCAGAGTTGTTTAATTGTTACAGTGAAGATAATGGTGAACTTTTGAAGTGGTCACCTTCAAACATAAAAAACACTCTCAAGTCCTAAGTGAGTAGGATAACTTTATAATTTTTCACAAAGAGACAAGACAAGAGGGCCATGATGGCCCTGAGGTTGCTCACCTGTATATAGCCCCTCCCCCCCAGGCCAATTTTTACCCAAGGGCTTTTATACGTTTATTTGAATGGTAGCCCAGTTTTGAATTTGTATAATAATTTGAAGAGTGGGTTTGGTTATGAACATTATTAAGATCTTATACCAGGAAATCTTAGAACTTATATAAGTAGAATACGTATGTCTTCATATGCATGACTGATACAAACCGGACATTATGGTGTAAACAGAATTCCTAGAAATGAATGATATTGTATATATTGTAATCTTTGTGATATTGAAGATGAATACCATTTTATATTAATATGTACCTGTTTTCTTGAAATTCGTAAAAAATATATTAAGAGATACTACTATGTTAGACCAAGTATGTTCAAATTTATTGAATTGTTAAATTGTAATAATAAGAAAATATTGTGTAACTTGGCTTACTATATCAGAGATGCTATGGCTAATAGAACATCCATGTCTTATAATATGTAATAATGAATGGTTAATCCTCCATGTAGGAAGTAAATAGAATATTTCATGTTGTATTCTTTATCTATATTTTCATTGTTAAAATTATGTATGTTAAGATCTATAGCTATATTTATGTACATTAAATGTCATGTGACTATTGTATAGTATATTTAAATTGTACAAATTGTAAGATGATGTACAATGTACAAATCTTGAATAAAATTTCTGTTCTGTTCTGTTCTATGTTTATTTGAACAGACTTGGTAGACACCCATAAGAAGATGTTTCAATTGCTAAACATCTAAGTTCTAGCTCATTGGGTTTTTTAAGTTTTTACTATACACATATAGTTAAAATCAATGACACCCCTGGGGCAGGGCCAGTTTTGACCCCCGGGCTTTTATTTGAACAAACTTTGTAGATATTTACTTAAAGATGTTTCATGCTTAATATCTAAACTCTAGCTATTTGGGTTTTTTCAAAGAAGATTTTTAAGTTTTTGCTATACACATATAAGGAAAATCAATGACCCCAGGGGCGGGGCCAGTTTTGACCCCAGGGCTTTTATTTGAACATACTTGGTAGACACCCATTAGAACATGTTTCATGCTAAATATCTTAGCTCTAGCTCTTTGGGTTCTTTAAAAGAAGATTTTTTAAGTTTTTACTATATGCATATAGGGAAAATCAATGATCCCCTGGGGCGGGGCCAATTTTGACCCCAGGGCTTTTATTTGAACAAACTTGGTAGACACTCACTAGAACATGTTTCATGCCAAATATCTAAGCTCTAGCTCTTACGGTTCTTGAAAAAAGATTTTTAAAGTTTTTACTATATGCATATAGGGAAAGTCAATGACCCCCCGGGGAGGGGCCAATTTTGACCCCAGGGCTTTTATTTGAACAAACTTGGTAGACACTCACTAGAACATGTTTCATGCCAAAAATCTTAGCTCTAGCTCTTACGGTTCTTTAAAAGAAGATTTTTAAGTTTTTACTATATGCATATAGGGAAAATCAATGACACCCTGGGGCGGGGCCAATTTTGACCCCAGGGCTTTTATTTGAACAAACTTGGTAGACATTCACTAGAAGATGTTTCATGCCAAATATCTAAGCTCTAGCTCTTACAGTTCTTTAAAAGAAGATTTTTTAAGTTTTTACTATACACATATAGGGAAAATCAATGATCCCCCGGGGCGGGGCCAATTTTGACCCCAGGGCTTTTATTTGAACAAACTTGGTAGACACTCACTAGAAGATGTTTCATGCCAAATATCTAAGCTCTAGCTCTTACGGTTCTTTAAAAGAAGATTTTTTAAGTTTTTACTATATGCATATAGGGAAAATCAATGACCCCCTGGGGCGGGGCCAATTTTGACCCCAGGGCTTTTATTTGAACAAACTTGGTAGACACTCATTAGAAGATGTTTCATGCCAAATATCTAAGCTCTAGCTTTTAGGGTTGTTTAAAAGAAGATATTTAAAGATTTTTCTTTCGGTTGCCATGGCAACCAGAGTTCTGCATGGAATTAAATTCTTTGAACAATTTTTAAAGGTGACCACCAAAGGAACATTCCTGTGAAGTTTGGATGAAATTGGCTCAGTGGTTTATGAGGAGATGTCATTTAAAGCAAAAGTTTACGGACGGACGACGGATGGACGGACGATGGACGGACGCCGGGCAAAAAGCGATCACAAAAGCTCACCCTGTCACTTTGTGACAGGTGAGCTAATAAAAATAGAAAAGTAGAATTACCTGATCTGGAAACGTAGTCTCCTGTAGTTCTGTGTCAGCTTCAGCGTATGTCAGTATAGTTTTCAACGACTTACGTAGGTATTCTTCATTAAAATCCTGATTTTGACCAACCAGTGAACTCAGTGACATAGTAACTTGCATCTTTACTCGGGAAAAGTTCTACAATGAACAAAAATACTTTGATGACAATTAATTCAAATGATTTAAATAAGACAACAAGCAGATGAAGTTTCAACCCATTCCTTTAGTAGTTTTTTTGATACCAACTTGCACGCAAAAACTAAAGCAGTGTGACATCGACACCTGAGTGAGTACAATAGCTGTCCCTATTTTTTTGTGTAATTAAGCTTATGATACACATGTAACATCAAACCTGACTGTTTAAATGACTGTTTTGTTAATTTCCAAAGTTATGACAAAAAAGAATACTGTATCTGTTGAAATTAACTTTATTGAACTCATCCAATAAAGCTTTCAAAATTTATTAAAGGAACATGACTATGTGTCTTAGGAAAAAAATAACCATTTAAAACCAACATGAAATATCTTACATTTCCTAGTTCAAAGTTTTGTCTCATCAGCATATATAGAGAAGCGCTGGCCTGGGCACGCGTGTTACCTATACATGAGCTACAATGTCGCAGCAGACGCAGGCACAGATCTGCACACTGTTCTGTTTCCTCTTCAAACAGGAGGTCCAAAAACTGTAAAAAAAAAAAAGAAATTTTAATATCATTAGAGCGAAAAAATTTTTACTCATCAAAACTAATATCAAGTATGTTTAGTAACTAAAAAAGAAATAAATGAATAAGAGAAGGAACAACATGTCAATACCAACAACAAGATGTATTATTAGATCTATCAGTTTCGATTCTATATATAGTATTATAGATTTAGAAGATATATAAAATAAAAGAATCTTAACTCATGTAAATCCATCTCAAAAACAAAATAAAATCATTTAACTTGTAAAGTGAAAAACATCAGTCTGAAGCAAAAAAGAAACTTCCTTGCATTAAAAGGGTGAAATGTAAAAAATGTATAAAGCGAACAAATCTCAACTTGTATAAATAAATTTTTGTCATCAAATTCAAAGAAAACTGTCAGAAAATGTTAAAACAAATGTAATTCCCTCAATCAACTTGTGTATAATTATTATCATTATACTATATCTTACCTGTATTTTGTTCACACTTATGTTTGCATTCAAATGTTAATTAAGTTATGAAAAGGCAGAGCATTAATTTTATCATTAAAATAAGCACTATTTTGTGTTGACACTTATTAGCCATAGTAAACATATACTGCTGTCTTACTCATTGAAGTTGATACACTTATCCTTTGATGTTGATGATGAACTGTTCCAAAACTCAAAACAAGACATGAGCAAGCCAGAAATTACTTAAGCAAGTCAACAGAAAATAGTACTATAACTGACAGCTATTTACCTTTGTAACAAGTGACCTTTGTGAACTAAACATGTGTTGTAGAACAAATGTACTCTGGTTAAGTCCTAGACCATGTAGAAGTACCCTCAATGCACTGCTCAGTAATGGTTGCATCATCTCTGAAGCTTGGGCAATCTGGAAAAGTTATAGAAATCATTATTGTATTTTATATTCAGTTTAAAAAGCTGTTGAACTTTTATGAAGTGGTTAAACCTCTTCCATCAGTATAGAGCTAGGAAAGTCTGCACATCTGTGGGGCGATAGTTAAAAGACAAGGTTAGTTTACCTGCAATTTAAAGATTTATCACATACCCGTGTAACTTTTGTGACTCCTTAAAAATGGTATTGCACAGTCGTGCATATATTGATGTGACGTCATTTGTGTTTTACAAATGTAGTGTAAAGACTTGCTTAATGGTAGCGTAATACTATAGGCGCGTCAATTTTGCATAAATTGACATCCTTTTGGTAATTTGTGTGAATTTTAAGTGCCATTGATAATTTTCATGAAAATTAGCATTAATCTGGAGGCATGCTACTTCAACTTCAAATTGACTATTCCAGATTCCAAGTTGGGTAAATCCATTACATAAATTCAGCAGGTTCAGCATCAATCAGGTAAGAAAAACCATGTTCCTCACAACCTTCCACTATTTGATAAACTGATTCAGTTATTACAAAAACCAACCAACCTGTATGATGAGTTCTAATGTATCCAAGGCAACCATGCTGACTTCTGCTGCAAGGTTACCTTCTATATGTGCGTCTGCTTCAACATCTCTAGGTTTGGGGCTGTAATATTTTATCAGATGCATAGTTAAAATTTATCTTTAAAAAGAGGTGGCAATAAAATGAGACCAATTTATTTAGTCTTTATATTCACTTTTTCTTCAGGCTCAATTCTTTAGGCAGCAATAATGGTCCCTGTAATAATAAACAAAGTGTATTTTTTGCAGAGCTTTTTTTATTATTATTATTGGTTTAACATCGCACCAACACAGTATAGGTCATATGGCTACTTTCCAGCTTTCCTGGTGGAGGAAGACGTCAGGTGCCCCTCTGTACATTATTTCTGGCACAAATGGGCGCCTGAGACGAGCCACCGATGTTCTGTAGCTTTCTCTGGATAGCTTTCTCACAAGAAGAGTCTGAAGCCGCTAGCGTGGCTCAAACTTACAGTGGTGAGAGGCAAGTGGTTTGAAGTCAACAACCTTAACCAATCAGCCATGAACCCTACACTAGTAAAGCTGTGAAGCCATCCTAGTACCTTTGACAATAATAAAATGACTTAAAGTCCAAAGCTTTCTGGGTCGGTTTTTGGGAATTTCAGCAGACCTTGACCTTTCAAGAGAGAGAAAATGCCAAGTCTTCAGTTGAGTTAATCATTTTTCATATCTAGGATTGATCTGCAGTGAAATATTTGGACTAACAATAATCAAGTACATCAAAACATGTCACAATCAAGGAACCAATAAACAACAAGCAATTATCATAGTATTGCAAGCAATCCATAAGTCCCCTACCGGTTAGAACCCCAGCAACATTCTGATTTCAATTTTACCAGTGAATAAATGACACGAATGAACTTAAATCTTTTGAGTTCTAAGTTTGTCTATTTCACAGTAATGTGTTAAGTTTCCCTGCCTAGTAAGGAAATTATGTTTATACAACCTTGTCATATTATTACGATGTGGGATTTTAAAGTAAATCCTATAAGGAATGAAGAAGTTGGAGTAAAAAATACCAATTTCTCGAAAAAAATCTAAGTTCAAGGGGGACATAATTCTGGAAATAGTCTTGCTAGAGTATTTAACCTTCTCAAAAATGTTGAGTGATAATAAGAAACATATATATGAAGTTTGAAGTAGATACATTAGGAAATAAAGAAGTTATTTAAAAAAAACGTTTTTTTCCATAAAAATTCTAAGTTCAAGGGAGGTAATACTGATAATTTTTGTGCTAGAGTTGTAAACCTTGTCACATATGATGTGGTTGATGACCAGAAACTTATATTTAAAGTTTGAAGTAAACACCTTAAGAAATAAAGAACTTATAGTGAAAAAGCTGAAAAATTCAAATCAGAAATCTTGAAATTCAGGCTAAATAACTTTTGAAACTAAAATCAGTAGACAGTAAATCAATAACTAAGGGAGATTATTACATACCAACTGTCATCATAGAATACCAAAGATGAGAACATTTTATAAACACACAAGAGTATAAAGAGAAGAAATGATAATTTTTTTACCTATCAAAAGGTTCATGAGAATGCCTCCATTGAACCTGTTCTTTCCTCCATCTTAGTTTCCCTCCTTCCATTGCAGCTAGAGGACTCTGACCTACTGCTGGTGGTGTCCTGTCACCTATAAACCAATTATCACAATTCACAGAAATTACAAATATCACAAAATAAGTGACTATCCATATAATGAAAACTGCTGACTGGTGTTCTATTTACACAGTTACTCTAACTTGACATATTTGATTCTTATTTTTTCAAGGTTGAGGGAAGATGGACAGAGTAAGGGGACCTGTGTTGCGAGACTTGATGAGACTTCAAAACAAGGTCTTATATATTATATTTCAGAACAGCAGATACTTAAAGAATGAAGAATCTGACGTTGAAAAGCAAAGGTGGTGGTAGTGTTAGTTATTTAACCTTCGGTACACAACAATAAGCCACACTAAATTCATCAGAGCACAGTTCAGCTACGGCATTGTTCCTGGGCAGGCTGTCAAGCAGTTTACCAGAAATAATTGCCTTCACTTTTGCAAAAAACTGGTGATTTCTGCACATGCCAGAGCAGAAATACAGTGTGAATGACCTTAGAGAAGATTTCGTGATCAATGACAAATGAAAGAGACCTACACAGTCCAGGTCACCCGATGGACAGTCCAACACTTTACCTATTGAGCTAACTGGACAATACTTTGGCAAGATAGTTATCCAGTAAGATATTAAATACCGCTGAAGTATGACTGTAGGTGATTCAGTCAGCAATAAACATACTGCTGGAGACTATGAATAAACAATATATACATACAAATACATTATAACTGACCATTCAATCTTTATTAATAATTAATATAATTAGCACCTATGTCTTACCTGATAAGCTCATGTTGGCACTTTGTCTCCGCCTCATCATCTCCGCCCTTGCATTAGCTCCGCCTAGAATAGCCTCTTCAAGGCGGGACTTCATATCAACACTTTTCTTCATGGTTTGCTGGGAAAACTGGGCCATGCTTTTTTTACCCTGGTATTCAATGGGTGTAAAATTATTATTTAAGTGAATATTTACATATACATTGTATATTTTACAATACAAATATAATGTAACTATTCACTACACATGTTCAGTGCTAAATTAGAAAAGTAAACACGTTTAATTTTAACAACCCATGTAACTTTAAAATCACATATACATGGGAATTCATACCATATATAACAATGTCAAGTAAATAACTATACATTAAAGGTACAGGCAAACTTGTGAACACTTCTCCAGCTTCATAAATTATGATGTAACTTGTACCTATGGCATCAAGATCAAAGTTTTATTAATGTATGCTGTTTATGGTTTTGGTCACATCATAATCATTTTCTTTGGAAAATAACTGCAAAGAATTTATTTTCATTTTTATCTGAGAAAAGTTACATGTAACTAGCTTTCAGTGTTTACATCACACAAGTTTGACTGTACGTAGGAAGTTGTACTAGCAACAAAGCATTATGATTATATTGAATAAAACAACACGGCTGATAATTGTACCTAAAATAAATAATCAGCACATCTATACAATAACACAACTATTTTCAAACGTTTCCTAAAAGTGATAATCTTTTCCTTGTCTATAAAAGTTTAATTCGAAAACTATCAGTGCCAACAGGATAATGCAGTCCTTAACAAGAGCTGTCCGTAAGACAGCGCGCTCGACTTTTTTATTGCTTGCCAATAAAAAAAGTTTTTGCAGTAAAAGGCAATACAAGAATCTCTGTATTTTTAAAGTGAACTAGTTGTTTGATACCCTTGAATATTACAGCAATGTTTATATGACATAATTTATGGTAAAGTGAACAAGTGGATAGGAATGAATTTTTTTAGATTTTTTAAGTTTTTTAGTGCTTGCCTATAATACAAAACATTGACAGTTAAGGGCCATAATTCAAATAAAATCTTTGACAGAATTACCTTCTCCTGGACATGTTTGGGAATCATGATTGTAAACAAGTATTCCAACTTTCAAATTAATATCTCAAACAGTTCAGTCAAAAAGTGGACTGGTACTAAAAACTTAACCAAGATTCTAAGTCGATAAAAGGCCTTAATTTTTAAAACAAATCCTTGACAGAGTTACCTTCTCTTGCGTACAGATGGGGGAAATGATGTGAAATAGCATTAAAAGTTTCAAAGCAATATCTCAAAGGGTTAAGGCAATAAGTGGATTTTACCCATATTCAATGTATTTTCTAAGTCAAAAAGGGGCATAATTCTGTCAAAAACCTTGACAGAGTTATGTCCTCTTGTCTGTTGATGAAGGTCGTGATGGTAAACAAGTATGGTCAGTTTCAAAGCAATACCTCCAATGGTTTTGAAATAAAGTGAGGTGGTACAAAAAACTTAACCAAGCTCAATACACTTTCTAAGTCAAACAAGAGCTGTCCGTAAGACAGCGCGCTCGACTTTTTTATTGCTTGCCAATAAAAAAAGTTTTTGCAGTAAAAGGCAATACAAGAATCTCTGTATTTTTAAAGTGAACAATGGCCATGAGCATTAAGATATTTAGTGAAGAATTATTTTACTGAATTGAATATTACAGCAATGTTTATATGACATAATTTATGGTAAAGTGAACAAGTGGATAGGAATGAATTTTTTTAGATTTTTTAAGTTTTTTAGTGCTTGCCTATAATACAAAACATTGACAGTTAAGGGCCATAATTCAAATAAAATCTTTGACAGAATTACCTTCTCCTGGACATGTTTGGGAATCATGATTGTAAACAAGTATTCCAACTTTCAAATTAATATCTCAAACAGTTCAGTCAAAAAGTGGACTAGTACTAAAAACTTAACCAAGATTCTAAGTCGATAAAAGGCCTTAATTTTTAAAACAAATCCTTGACAGAGTTACCTTCTCTTGCGTACAGATGGGGGTAATGATGTGAAATAGCATTAAAAGTTTCAAAGCAATATCTCAAAGGGTTAAGGCAATAAGTGGATTTTACCCATATTCAATGTATTTTCTAAGTCAAAAAGGGGCATAATTCTGTCAAAAACCTTGACAGAGTTATGTCCTCTTGTCTGTTGATGAAGGTCGTGATGGTAAACAAGTATGGTCAGTTTCAAAGCAATACCTCCAATGGTTTTGAAATAAAGTGAGGTGGTACAAAAAAACTTAACCAAGCTCAATACACTTTCTAAGTCAAAAAAGGGCCATAATTCTGTCAAAAACCTTGACAGAGTTATGTACTCTTGTCTGTAGATGGAGGTTATGATGGTGAACAAGTATGGTAAGTTTCAAAGCCATACTTGTAATACTTCTGAAATAAAGTGGGGTGGTACGAAAAACTTAACCAAGGTGTGACGCCAACGCCGACGCTAACGCCGACGCTAACGCCGACGCCGACGCCGGGGCGAGTAGGATAGCTCCCCTTTTCATAGAAAAGTCGAGCTAAAAAGGGCCATAATTCTGTCAAAAACCTTGACAGAGTTATGTACTCTTGTCTGTAGATGGAGGTTATGATGGTGAACAAGTATGGTAAGTTTCAAAGCCATACTTGTAATACTTCTGAAATAAAGTGGGGTGGTACGAAAAACTTAACCAAGGTGTGACGCCAACGCCGACGCCGACGCCGGGGCGAGTAGGATAGCTCCCCTTTTCATAGAAAAGTCGAGCTAAAAATGTTTTTTTTCTTATAAAGTCAAATATTTGGTATGCAGAATTCTGAAGTTGACCATCTCTTTTAAAATCTAATGGCTTTGTCATTTAAATATTTTGGACAAGCCTACTGCATCACTCAATCATTACCCCAGCCATTCCACCACTTGTCCAAACAAAACCATGGTATTGACATAGCCAATACAAAGACAAATGGATTAGGCACAAAAATCTCTAATTGTTTTTCCTTGCTGTCCCCGACATCGCCAAGATAATATTACACTGCTGGTATGGCCGACTACTAAGGATCATAGATATCTGCATGACTTTAAACCCCATCAGGGGCGAGCTGTTTGTCTCCCTGAACAAGAAACTTTACACCCATTGCTCAGAACTGGTTGGGTCCATAGTGGGTCAATAAGCTTTAAGCGTCCTACACAATCAAACTAAAACAAATTCTGTATAAACTAAATAACAGATTGGCAACTTTGAACAAAAACTTCCATGATGGACTTAAATTGAATTCTCATCCAAATTTATGACAAAAAATAACACACAGTTTCAGCAAATAATAATATATTGTGGATATATAAAAGCAATGAATTTGAATATACCTCTTTCAATACCACTGAATGTTGTTTACTGTAATTCACTATACTTTTTAAATATAAATCTTTCAGAAAATGCTAATGATAATATAATATCAACGATGGGCAATGAAACAGGTACATTCAAATAAACTAAAACATATAAATATACATATGTATAAAGCATTATTGGACATTAACTATCATTATGTACCAGTCAGTTGCAGTCCAGGCCTATCCCCCACCCCCAAAAATATAACAGGGACTTTGAATTATGGATAAAAAAAATCCCAATAATGGTTCCACACCCTACAGGAGCAAAAACATGGTGCAATCTTAGCTTTAAATGCCCCTACATTTTAAGATGGAAATGTCCCCTTGACAACCCCCATATACAGCTGTGCTGGAACATGCTGAAGATAAACACTTGGCTCATTTTGTTCAGCATTCCTCTCCACTGCCTCGAGGGGCCCTGTGTGGGAGTGGGGAGGAGGTGGGGGTGGAAGGAGCAGGGTCAGGATCTGGATCACAAATGACTGATGCATTATACAACACTAAGTTTTGATAACATAATATGGGATATGGGTTTTCACTACAAATTATAAACACATAATTATATAAATTTTAAGCTGAACCTTTTTTCAACTACATTTGTAGTGAATTTTAGACTATAGTCAAACTCATCATGGCCTTTCTAGGAAAAGGCTATAAGCATATTTATTTTGAATCCCCTTATTTCCTCCATAAATTATTATGAAATGCTTACATGATACACTTGTAAAAATGAAAATTATTAAAAATGGGTCAAGCATGACAATTTAGAATAATGACCTTTATTTAAAAAATGTCATGCATGACCTCAAGAATTAAAGGTCAAACTGAAATTGATTAAATTCCTCAAAACTAAAAGTATTTAAAATATCAAGTTTTGGATGGAAATATTAATCAATTTCCATCTGATTCAATTTTATATTATTTAATTAATCATAATTATATACGAGTTCATTTTATTTTTCTATGATGTTTCAAATATTTAAAATATTAAAGTTTAATCTTGTTTTTTTTTCCATCGTTTAATAAGATTTTCTTATAAGACCCAAATACTAGTAGACTGGAGAAGTTTCTAATCATAAACAAATTTATTTCAATTTTGTTATTCAGCACTAGTCCCCCCTATAAATTAAATAATACAGACTCCCACTCATTAGAATCTGTCTAACATCATGTTACTGTTCAGAATTTTCAATTTTTTACACAAAAAACATAATAATATTATAATCATAAACTCAGATTCTACCCAAGCAAAGCTATATACAAAATATGCATAACATATATGCATTAATAAATGCAAACTAAATAACTTTCTATAGAAAACTGTTCCAATAAACAATTTCATATGCAAATAAATAACAAAATGCTGATTAATATTTCAAATCAACCAATCAAATGCAAGCATGCTAGATGCTGCGCAGTACCTGATTGGGTGAATCATCTTTACTGTTGCTGCGATAGAGCATTCCCGTTCCTTTGAGAAAATCTTGCGATTTCCGCTGAATTCCTTCCCACAAGTCACTTTTGGACAGAGATTTTGGCAAACTGGCGCTTTTTAAGCGCGACAATGTACTTGTGGGGCTTTCTTTCCAATCCTCGAGGGTCTCCTGCGAGTCACTTAGGTGCGGGGGCATAATCGTCATATTAATATTGGACCATTTAGCCTGCAGATAATACACATTTGACAGCCTATGTACAATTATCCAACTGCAAATCAAATCTGTTATTCCAGAGAATTATCTTTTTTAAATATTAAAAAAATATTTTTCTTCTTTTCCACTTATAAATTTCTTTTTAAACTATTAATTTTCAAAACAATTTTTCTGTTAAATTATTATTTTTTTCTAATTTATTTATTTATTTTTTTTTAATTTTTCAGGTAATATGAAGTTTTGCTTATGTACACAATCATCCCTGGGCTGATTTTTTTTTTTTACGTGAGCAAATTTACATGGAAAATTGGAGTTAAATTTTAGTTATTAGTACTTCATCAAATGCATTATACACCACACTTCTATAACTCCAAACTTTTATCACAAACTCTCAACTACTTTTTTATGCATCCCATGCAATGTCAGGTACAGTGGGTGGGGTTATGTGTTGGTTGCATGACTGTACAAAAACTGACCTTCCATATCATTGCCCTGTTTTTATGGTTTCCATGGCAACATTTAGTGTTTTTATCTACTTGGACATGCTTATTTTTGCAAGACAAGTGATTTTTTAAAACATGCGTGTTTAATCAGTGACAAGTCCAACTGGTGGAATTTTCTTGATGAAAACGTTAGTAAAACCAAAAATAATATTCACATGCTTGACCTTTGACCTGAAAATCTAACAAGTGGTAACACTCCTTTTATTTCTATATATATATCTTCCATCAAGCAGTTACACATACCGACATGGTATGATGGCACTTAAATTTGATGACTGAATACTGCTTAAATGGGTGCCATGGGGTGTATGAAGAATGTTGCACTTTTTTATTATCTCTCATGAAGAGACTCAACCAAATGGAGTCTGCAATTTTCATATAATTTAGTTGTTTGTGATGCTTCCTATGCAGATCACTCCTTTACAATAGGTAAATTATGTCATGACCTTGAACTTTGACCTATTTATTAATACAAAATCTCAATATTTAAACTTCTAAATTCATCTCTTTAATAACAATAACATCATAGTCAATAAGAACTTTATAATGCTTGCAACAAACACTGAAATTTATCATTGTGCTGTTTTGTATTTCAATGACCTTGACCTTTTACAAATACCCTTACACATGATGTCCAAAGGAAATTGTGTAAATACCATTACATTATCATATCCATTATAGGTAACCATTTGTAACAGATAAGCCTCATAATTTGTTTAAAGACATAGGAATTACTGTAGATCAACTCAAGGTCAAATTACACCAAGGTCAAATAACAGAAGGTCAAATTACACCAAAAAATGAAATATCATAGTACATGTACAACCCAACAATGTGCCATTTATCAGAATATTCAATGTTATGACATCCATATTATATAACAAGTTATGACCGGTGATGCGCAAGTGTGATAGTGTTCAATTAAAGATCAGTTGCCACTCATGCCAGCTTTGTGTTACAATAAATTACTATCTAGAACAATGTCAAGGACATCTCAACGCTTTTGAGTATAGAAATATTGAATGATTGTTGTAGAATTACAAATTTTTATCATGAAATAAAGTGTGAAAATAAAAATGTTTTGTGCATATTTATGACTATGATTGATTTACCCCGGTACACCCACTTGAACCAAAATCCCCCTATTTTTTGGTCAAATCCCCTGCTTTTTAAAGCCAAATCTCCCTATCTGGGTGTCTGGAAATATGGCATGTATGCAAAAGACTGGAGTTCATACAAATTCAGAAACAGTAAGTCAAATGTTGGCACTGGGACTAATATAAGACATAGCTGTTGTCTACTTAAAATGTTAAAACATTTTGGAAAAAAAACTTGAGGTCACTCAAACTTTCTAATCAATACTTATAGCCCATAAACTTTTAAGTCCTCATATAAGCTAGTCCAGTTTTCTAGGAACTTTCGCTTTAAGGGAAGGTGAAGGTAAATAAAACTAGAACTGCCACTATCATGGCGTGAATACCCCCGCATACCACTTTGTCAGAATCAACAGTGGCCATTTAGAGCTCAAGGACAACCTCCCTGCCAAATCTGAGGTTACTAAGCCAGTGCATTGCTAAGTTATGTATTCTACATGCTTCAAATGTGAAAATGTCAAAATAAATACATTGCGGACAGGACATTCTTTAGCAATTGAGAAGAAAAGCTTTTTTTTGTCAAGGTCCCTGTGACCTTGACCTTTGACCCAGTGACTTCAAAATCAATAGGGGTCACCTTATAGTCATGATCAACATCCATACCAAATATGAAGACTGTGGGTCAAAGGAATCTTAAGTTAATGGGTGGACAAACTTTTTGAAGTCAAAGTCCCTATGACCTTGACCTTTGACCTGGTGACCTCAAAATCAATAGGGGTCATCTACTTATCATGACTAACCTCCATGCCAAATATGACGACTGTAGGTCAAAGGAATCTTAAGTTATTGGGCGGACAAGCTTTTTGAAGTCAAGGCCCCTGTGACCTTGACCTTTGACCTGGTGACCTCAAAATCAATAGGGGTCATCTACTAATCATGACTAACCTCCATGCCAAATATGAAGACTAAGGGTCAAAGGAATCTTAAGTTATTGGGCGGACAAGCTTTTTGAAGTCAAGGCCCCTGTGACCTTGACCTTTGACCTGGTGACCTCAAAATCAATAGGGGTCATCTACTAATCATGACTAACCTCCATGCCAAATATGAAGACTAAGGGTCAAAGGAATCTTAAGTTATTGGGCGGACAAGCTTTTTGAAGTCAAGGCCCTGTGACCTTGACCTTTGACCTAGTGACCTCAAAATCAATAGGGGTCATCTACTAATCATGACTAACCTCCATGCCAAATATGAAGACTAAGGGTCAAAGGAATCTTAAGTTATTGGGCGGACAAGCTTTTTGAAGTCAAGGCCCCTGTGACCTTGACCTTTGACCTAGTGACCTCAAAATCAATAGGGGTCATCTACTAATCATGACTAACCTCCATGCCAAATATGAAGACTAAGGGTCAAAGGAATCTTAAGTTATTGGGCGGACAAGAAAAAACCGACGGCCGGACGGACGGACGGCCGGACGGACAGCCGGACGGACGGACAAGCTGATTCCAGTATACCCCCCTTACAACTTTGTTGTGCGGGGGTATAAATTAACTTTAAATGTATGCTTGTGCCTAAATCACAAGGATAGTGAAGACCAGTTTACACAATGCCAGCAGTCAAATCAGGACACACTTGGCTGTTCTACCCTCCAACATTAACCCCTTGCTTTTGGCTGTTCTTTTTTTTCCCCAATATTAAACCCCTTACTCTGGGCTGTTATTTTCTCCCCATATTGAACCTGTTCTTTTCCCCCAATACTGAACACCTAACTCTTGGCTGTTAATTTTAAGATATTAAGTGTAGTAAGAGTTAATCAAACCGAGTCTGCAATTTTCTTGTTATTTAAATTGTGATTAATGGTTTTTCGAGGGATCACACTTTTTTTCAGAATTTTAAAACAACAACAGACAGATAGGAAATTATTAAATGTCAGGGCAAATCTATGATACAAAACTGTTTTGCTTAAACATAGGTAATTTAGCTTTACTATAAAACAAGTCCTTGCAAATTTCATTTATTAGATTCTAGTCTCTTTCCTGTACGTAACCAGTACTTGTGTCATATAAAGAAGCATGACTGTGACCAAGCTTGAACCTATTACCTCTGGGTTGAACGGCAGACACTTTTTATACTACTGGACCAATGATTCCCTACATATGAGTATAATTATTATTTAGCAAATGTACAAATTTAACTGTAAAATTCAATCGTAACATTTCACAGGTTATGGCTAACTGATCATTACTTAACTATACAAATTATGAAATTTGTCAAACATGCAAAGCAATTCACATGATGGTGTAATGTCAAAGGTGGTATGTGTTATGTCAAATATATACTTGTGAATATGAGATGAAATTTCATAATAAATTATATATAAAAAATGTAACCAAAAAACAATCAAGATATTCTATTAGATTATTAGTATAAACAAACCAATTCACTTTAAAATTCAAAATCTAATATCAAGCTACAAAACCAAATTGTTATTTCACTTTAATGAAAGCATTTTGAGGCAAAAAAAATCATTGGTAGCCATTAAGTTAAGCCTTAAAATACACCAGAAGAGCAAATTTAATCAAAAATGAGAATTTCAAAGTTCCTTCTTTATATAAGCCGCGTCACGACAAAACCAACATAGTGCATATGGGACCAGCATGGATCCAGACCAGCCTGCGCATCCGCGCAGTCTGATCATGATCCATGCTATTCGCTATCAGTTTCTCTACTTGTAATAGAGTGGTGAGCGAACAGCATGAGGCTCAATGACCATGAATCTGCAATTACTGTTTGCAAAGACATGTAAAACTCCAAAACTGCTTCTCCATTAACAGTATAATGTATTTGAATTTCAAATATATAAGTTTAAAGGTAAATTATTAGATAAGATAACTTTCAAATATGAAGAAATTTAAGTACATGTAACTGGTGGCTATTTTTTTTAATAAACTGGAGCAATGTTAATTCAATCTACAAAATATCAAAACTTCAACAAAATATTGGCAATATATATTAACCTAAAGGGCTTTGAATAGGAGTTTGATTCTACAGTATACAGGGATTTTCTTTCTGAATAATATAACCCTTGAAATAAGAGAGCATGATTTCGGACTGATATAAAAAAGGTCTATCTGATTAATCAATTGTGCCGCTACTAAGCATGAATGATATGGAATCTTGATGAGCATCTGGTCATCTTAAGTTACAGATTGACCATTGTCTTATTGCCTTATGGTTTCAGACTGACCTGCGCCTTATGGTAATGAATTTATGTTTAACTAATTGTAACTTACTGACCTTTGTCTTATGATAGCTGATTGAACCTTGTCTTATTTTCTTATGATAACTGACTGACCCTTGTCTTATGATAACTGACTGACCCTTGTCTTATGGAAACTGACTGACCCTTGTCTTAAAATAATGATTCATGTCTAATGATAACTAACTGATTCTTGTCTTATGATAACTGACTGATCCTTGCCTTATGGTAACTGACTGATTCTTGTCTTATGATAATTGACTGATCCTCATCTTATAGTAACTGACTGATCCATGTCTTAAGATAACTGACTGATTCTTGTCTTATGATAACTGACTGATTCTTGTCTTATGGTAACTCACTGATCCTTGTCTAATGGTAACTGACTGATCCTTGTCTTATGATAACTGACTGGCCCTTGTCTTATGATAACTGACTGGCCCTTGTCTTATGATAACTGACTTGCCCTTGTCTTATGATAACTGATTGATCCTTGTCTTATGATAACTGACTGACCCTTGTCTTATGATAACTGACTGACCCTTGTCTTATGATAACTGACTGATCCTTGTCTTATGATAACTGACTGACCCTTGTCTTATGATAACTGACTGATCCTTGCCTTATGGTAACTGACTGATCCTTGTCTTATGATAACTGACTGACCCTTGTCTTATGATAACTAACTGATCCTTGTCTTATGATAACTGACTGATTGTTGCCTTATGATAACTGACTGATTGTTGTCTTATGATAACTGACTGATCCTTGCCTTATGGTAACTGACTGATCATTGTCTTATGATAACTGACTGACCCTTGTCTTATGATAACTAACTGATCCTTGCCTTATGATAACTGACTGATTGTTGCCTTATGATAACTGACTGATTGTTGTCTTATGATAACTGAGTGATCCTCATCTTATGGTAACTGATTAGCCCTTGTCTCATTGTAACTGATTGGGTCTTGTTTTATGGTAACATATTGACCATTGTCTTATGGTAACTGACTGACTCTTGTAGTAAGTTTACCAATTGACCCTTGCCTTGTATTACCTTAATGACCCTTGTTTTTATGATAACTGCTTGTCACTTGTCTTAGAGTAACTGATTGACCTTTGTCTTCTGGTAACTCACTCACATTTGTCTTAAGGTGACAACAGACACTTTCCGTGGTACTCGCATAAATGTCATTTAAACCAACTTATTTTAGTGATAATTGTTATTTATCTAATCTTTGTGCATTAAATATTGTTGATCATCATAAAAAATAACATATTTGAAAAAAATGCCTTTGTAAATGATTGATTTTTAATAAAAATCCTAAAATTTTAAATCGTCATATCAAAGTCATTTTTTATTTTTTTGTCATCAAACTTTTGGAAAATAAACATACTTATAATATCTGGGGAACCGTGTCTCAAATTTTTTCTATCTTTTCTCAAAAAAATATTACGTAACGTCAACCATTTTATGCGACTTTTTTCACCATACATATTACGTAATTAAAAATAATTAAGACGCTGATTGAGCAAACAAAAATCCCTGACATGGTTCCCTCCGTAAATGAATTCCCTTTCATGTGCTTTAAACCGCATGTTAATTGCTTGATTATTAAAAAAGTTATGCCGATTCAAAGTTAGTCCGACCCGCATCAAACGAAGTTTCATAAATCAGCTGTTCTCTCTCGGACCCCTACGTTTCACGCTTAATAATTGCATAAAACACAAATATCGCACCAGAGAGGGTCACAAATTGCGGTAACATACTCTAACAACATTTTATGACCCATTGACATCTGACCAATTAAAAAGTTGCTGATTAATATCAGTTTATAACAGAAATTTCTTCAAATCTTAACGTGATTTACCGTCTGTCTTGTATCGGTCGCACATGTCACGTGACTTTCGGTAAAATTTGAGGCACTCGGTGGGGGGAAATGGAACGTATTTGCGGACCGCTAGCGGGGTATTTAATTGTTTCACTTTTGAAGTTTATTATTATTATTATTATCAGCATTTCAGCATTATTATTATATTATACCAGTGTCACTCTGTGTACTCGTTTATGAAATTCCGTTAAAATATAAATTAAATAACAAAAAAACTGAGCTTCTGACGGTCTTTTAAAGTCCATGGTAGATGTACAAATGAGAACGGGATATTATATATTGTTTCCTCCAAATTGATATAAATCTTAGACAACCTAAAATGGTTTAGAAATTTGTCAGGGACACCTTACCACAAGTCATATAGGCGTTCACATAAAAAATGTTGTCTGTTTTTGTTGTTGTTTTATATATATATACTTGACATTGTTAGAAAACGAGGTTGAATGTAAAGCAAGCCCTTGAATCCGTTCAAAGTCCATAAACTCAATGTAATATCTATCAGATTAACGGGACAGACAAATTATTTTCACACATTATGGATATTTAGCAACTATATTTTTAATCAACCCCGTTCGCAACCCACGATTGATAATCATGTCACATAACATGTAATAAATGATAAATGTTAATGGTTCGACCGTGGGTATCCGACGATGGATTATTTCTGTTTCATACATTATGTTACGTACATTGGCCGACAATTTCTTATTTTATAAAAAAGGGTAAATAAAAGGTAGACGATATTCGGTATTTGTACGATACATGAATTACGAGTAGTATGGACTGGTAATTCACGCATATATGGAACTACCGATTTCCCTCATTGATGCCTCAGCAGGAGGCAGAGCGTTATCGATAATTGACAGGTAACGCGAATAGCAGATAAAAATGGTACAGGTATCGTTTTAAAACGTTTAAAAACACATTTTTTGGACTAACTGCTCCCAGAATTAAATCACGAATGTGTTCAGAAAAGATGGATAAATCTACTAAGCAAAAAATCTCATTTTAGGTATTTTCAGTGATAATTGACTCCGTTGTCACCTTAAGTTAACTGCCTGATGCTTAATTTCCTCTTACTCAGTAACTCACTGACACTTAATGATAATCAATAATGTGTTTTTACAATTATGAACACCAGTCAAAACTAGACCTATCACTGAAGGTGATTAATACCCCCACCAGCAACTTTGACTCTTGAACAATAAGTTGTCTGAAGAAAAATTTGAAATAAACCTACAGTAAATAAAGTACCATCAGCACTGTGTACAAAGACTTATTTCAATTTATTGCAATCCCAACTATCTTGATCTTGATATAAGCTTGCTATATACACCAAGTTTGATAACAATATCTCATTCCTAACCCTAGTAATTGTCTGGTAACCATTTTTCTACTTTTAGTAACTGTGACCTTGAACCCAGGGAGTCCAAATGCAATACCAAGTGCGGTCTTCATGTAAGCTTGCTAAACACCAAGTTTGATTACAATATATGATTCCTAACTTTAGTTATTGTCCGGAAACCATTTTTCTATTTTTAGTAACAGTGACCTTGACCTTGGCCCAAGGGGGTCCAGATGCAATACCAACCGGGGTCTTCATATAAGCTTGCTATATACCAAGTTTGATTACAATATCTCATTCCTAACTTTAGATATAATAATAATAATAATAATAATAATAATAACTTTATTTACCGAAGGTAACACATTAAGACATATACAGATTGCAACATCTTATTTACAATGTGGCCTTCTAAAATAAAAATAAAAAATAAAAACACACACACAAAAGAACACATATAACATGTAAAAAGAAATGATTAAATGGTTATCACAATTTTAACATATATTAACACATATACTGAACATTCATACAATTCATTTTATTTATCATTAAACATAATACTTCCATCAGTGCATCATTTTAATCTGCAATTTAAAAAGTAAAATTAACTTACAAAATTAACACAGTCAAAAAAACTTGAAACTAAGACAGACACCCATTATTAGAAAACATAATAATAAAAAAACACATGTATGAATATAAAGAGCGTATCCTGTATATATAAGACATACGGACCATGCTAAATTTGATTAAATAAGTATTTCTTGAAACATTTCTTAAATATTGGCAATTTTGCTTTTCTTCTTATAGTCAGTGGTATGGAATTCCAAATAACCATGGCATTAAATTGGAATGTGTCATTAAAATAATTAGTACGTGGTTTGTAAGACGAAATTAAATTTCCGTGAGATATCGATCTTAGATTATACTTTTGATTATTAGATATGGTAAGTAAGTCTCGGATATATTGAGGGGACATATTATTCAATGCTTTATATACTTGGACACCGCTGTGAAAAATACATCTTTTCTTGAAAGGCAATATTTTTAATCTTTTGTATAAATTTTCTGATTGTTTTCTCATTGGAAGGTCTAGAATAATTTTGCAAATTCGTGTTTGTATTTTGTATATTTGGCATATATATATTTTTTGTTTTCTTTTCCCCATATATTACAACAATAATCAAAAATAGGAAGAAGGTATACATTATAAAAAAAGCATGTGAGATTCCTTATTTAAAAGTACTTTATACGCCTAAATAAATTAACTTTAGAGTTCAATTTTTTACACACATCATTTACCCGACAGTGCCAATTGAGTGTATTTTCAACATAAATACCAAGCAGTTTTTTGTGATTCTACATTGTCAAGAGTTGAGTCGTTAATTTTCAAATTTAATGCTTTTGCAATCTTTAGCTTTTGTCTACTACCTACCAGCATACTTTTAGATTTTTTAGGGTGTAAAAGCATATTATTTATTTACACCACTTAATAATCATAGTAAGGCTATATTGTAGTTTTTCCCCTATAACTTATATGTCATCTCCAGATTTATGCATCATGTGTAATCATCAGCATATAAATCTATGTTAACATCCTCGCAAATATTTGGGAGATCATTTATATAAAGAAGAAACAGTAAAGGACCTAATATTGAGCTTTGTGGAACGCCAGAGTTAACATATTGTACGTCAGATTTAAAGTCTCCATTTTGAATTATCTGTATACTATTAGACAGGTACGAATGAAACAGTTTTAATGATGTGACAGAAAAGTGATAAAGTTTCAGTATATAAAAAAAGTATTTCATGGTCAACTAAATCAAACGACTTTTGCAAGTCTAAAATGCTGTAGTTATATATTTGCCACTATCAACATCTTTTAGCCAGGAGACTTTCAAATGTTTTGGGCCGTATTGCATGAATGATTCTTTCGAAAACCTGATTGTTTATTATGTAAAATGTTTGTTTTTTTGGAAAAAATGCTGTAACTGATTAGCTATGTGACGTTCAAAAATCTTAGAGATTGTAGGCAAGATAGAAATAGGTCGATAGTTGCTCGGATCATCTTTCAGTCCAGATTTGAAAATTGGAATAACTCGGGCATTTTTTAATTCATCGGGAAATATTCCTTGTCTTATACTGTTATTAATTATGCTAGCAATCATTGGGGTCACAAAGTCACCACACGATTTTATTATTTTTGGACCTAGTTCATCTAGTCCAGTGGCTTTATTTGCATCTAGTTTATCAATAATGTTTTTAACTTCAAATGCAGAAATGCTTTCAATTTTGAATTCTTTCCATTTCAATTTATTATCTAACTTATCCTTCAATATTTTAAATTCGTCGTTAGATAACTGTACTTTTTCGACAATATTAGAAATGTTTACAAAATGTTTGTTCAATTCATTTATAATATTAGCATGATCAGTAAATGTAGTATCGCCAAAAGTGAGCCGTTCGGGAATAAGTACATTTTCCTTTTTACCTAAATTAGTTAAATCATTAATATTTTGCCAAATGTATTTTGGATTTTTTCTTTCATTTATTGCATTATTGAAGAAATTCTTTTTGCTTTTCTTAATCTCTGAGTTTATTTTATTTCGTAATAATTTATAATTATCGAAATCTCCATTTTTGTGATATTTATCTCTTAAAAATATCATTGCTTTAATTTCATCAGTGAACCATTTAGGCTGTGCATCAAATTTAATTCTCTTTTCTTTTATTGGAGCATGTTTGGAAACCATTTTTCTATTTTTAGTAATGGTGACCTTGACCTTGGCCCCAGGGGTCCAGATGCAATACCAACCTATGTCTTCATATAAGCTTGCTACATACCAAGTTTGATTACAATATCTCATTCCTAACTTTAGTTATTGTCCGGAAACCATTTTTCTATTTTTAGTAATGGTGACCTTGACCTTGGCCCCAGGGGGTCCAGATGCAATACCAACCGGGGTCTTCATATAAGCTTGCTATATACCAAGTTTGATTACAATATCTCATTCCTAACTTTAGTTATAGTCCGAAACCATTTTTCTATTTTTAGTAATGGTGACCTTGACCTTGGCCCCAGATGCAATACCAACCGGGGTCTTCATATAAGCTTGCTATATACCAAGTTTGATTACAATATCTCATTCCTAACTTTAGTTATTGTCCGGAAACCATTTTTCTATTTTTAGTAACGGTGACCTTGACCTTGGCCCTAGGGGGTCCAGATGCAATACCAACAGGGGTCTTCATATAAGCTTGCTATATACCAAGTTTGATTACAATATCTCATTCCTAACTTTAGTTATTGTCCGGAAACCATTTTTCTATTTTTAGTAATGGTGACCTTGACCTTGGCCCCAGGGGGTCCAGATGCAATACCAACTGGGGTTTTCATATAAGCTTGCTATATACCAAGTTTGATTACAATATCTCATTCCTAACTTTAGATATTGTCCGGAAACCATTTTTCTATTTTTAGTAACGGTGACCTTGACCTTGGCCCCAGGGGGTCCAGATGCAATACCAACCGGGGTTTCCACATAAGGTTGCTATATACCAAGTTTGATTACAATACCTCACTCCAAACTCTAGTTATCGGCTGGAAACCATGATGTGGACCGACCGACCGACGGACCGACCGACCGACAAGCTGTCTCCTATATACCCCCCCTAAACTTCGTTTGTGGGGGTATAATAATTTTGCATTTGTCAGCGCCAGTATATAGCCAGGCCAGTTTTCACTATAGTACAGTCTGACAATTTCAAAATTGAATAACTCTTCAATTTTAGTATTTTGAAATTTAAATAATTTACTAGTATATACATATCATATCATTTACCAGTTCAAAAGTCAAGGCAAGTCAGTTACACAAGCTGGGAAGTCAAAAGAGTAAAAAGCTTTATTCAGCTTACCAATTCCAAGTAATATAATACATACTGATTTACTGAATGTCTAAATAACCCCCAAAAAATAAACAATTGTTAATGAAATGCTTATTGCTTATTAAACATTAAATCCAGAGTTTTTACTTTCATTTAGAACATAATGATTTACTTTTATCAAGATCTACTAAATGATAGGATATTACCAGTTATATGCTATGTGTCATTTCTGATTATGTATATAATAGTTGAATACCAAATGTCCCTTAAGTAGGTTACACAGAAACAGAGATATTAACTAAGAGAAATACCTGTGATGTATAGAAATCTACTTAATATATCTATCTATATTGTTATATATAATTGATTGATCTGAATACAATTTTTTATATTTTTATTGTCATCATCAAATTAATACCCTAATACCACATTATTTTACCTTTAAAAGTGATAAAAAAATATTGCACTGGATTTTTATTTAGGAAAGTAATTTAGTAAATAACGACTGATCTTTTAATCACAAATCCAAATAAATTCTAACATAATCTAAACATGATTTTCTCGGTACGTTACGATACCGAAATCAACTTGATTTCGGTAAAGTTACCGAAATCAACTTTTCATTACCGAAATCAACTATTTAAATCACAATTAAGCGTTTTATTATATTTTTTTCATTATAATTTATTACAATGGGTTTAGTTTGACTTTAATGCAAAAAATCAGTTCGAAATAATTTATAATTATGAAATTAGAAACAAATATCTAAATATCCCTGATTTGTCACAACCGAAATATATGTTACCATACCGAAATCGGCTTGTAAAAGTTAAAATAAATATTTAAATTCATCTTTTCTAATTCATTAATATAAAATAATTCAAAGTGAACCACAAAAAAAGGAAAATGACATATAATAATAAAAAATGATGATGTTATAGATAAATACGTATGTTATATCATGATTACTTCCCTTGTTATTAATGTATCGCATTATCGAAATCAAATTATTACGATTTCAACAACCCCTAAATAATTTGAGGATAATTACCTCACAAATATGTTCTTTATTTGCCTTTGATTATAATTGTATTTTTTTTTGTTATGAATCCTTATTTTATAACGACTACAATTTGCATAAATTTCAGAAGTCTATGAAAAAAGGTATTTCAGTGAGTTTTAAACTTTGAATCAAAACAAGGATTTTTCCAGCAAACATAAGATGATTCATGGAATATTATGTTCAATATTCAATATATATATTGCGCTTGCATGCATAAATTTCAAATAAACAGACGTCAACCTACAATATTTTTATAGTCTGCACTTCACTCATTTTATCATTTTCTAAAATATAAAGACATGAAGAACACTAAAGTCCTATAGACTTAAAGTAATATGATTTGATTAAATTAAAAAGACGTAGCGGTAGCCATGAATCATATAATCATAACACCTTTACTAATAAAGATCAAACATACACGTGCTCGGACAATGGAGGTGCTAGTTGACATTACATTCTCGTTTACTACAATCCTTTAATATACAGCCGCGCATGGAAACTTTAAATCATCCAAACAACATAATTAGACGTAATTAGATTAATCTGTTACATGTTTAATGATGCGTTCCTGTATATAAAATGTATACTGTTTTGCAATTTTTTGATGTCCTTGATACGTTATAACATATTCATAACTACATATTTTACTTATTGGAAAAGTTGTTAAATCATGATTTTATGTTGATCGATTTAAAATCCTTTTTCATATCTGTAAACAGCATAAATTTCTGGAATGACTGATATATTATATTTATATGATGGAACAAATTGAACATTTAATACTGACACTTTTCAAATTTGTAAAGTTGTACGATATGGTATTTATTGTACCTGGTTGAATATGTGCTGTTATTTTGAATCTATTCAATTTTAATGAAATTTACAAAATTAGGAAAAATGAAATGCCGGGTGAAGCGGTACATGTTGTGTATTACTGTATTAAGTAAGGTGTTAAATGATTGAGACAGGAGATGCAGTTGACAGATATACAATGTACATGTATGTTAAAAATAAAAGATTATAATGAACCATCTGTTTACATGTATTTCGTAATAAACATTAAAAACTAAAACATATGGATGGACAAGGGTAATTTGACTAAAATATAAAAATGATGTCATATAATAAAGAGTCCCCATAACATATGTTAGCGATTTGTTATTATATTGTTGAACTGTTCAATAAAAAAAGACACAGATTGCTGGATTACAAATATAAAACACAAACTTTCCAATTTCCAATTTTACTGCCTGAAACATTATACAATGTTTATGGCAAATTTTAGAGCAGTCGAATTATATATCTGTATTCAAATTTATAAAAGAAAATCATAACTTCCAGAAGAAGTTGGATATTTTTACTTCATAAAACAGATACATGTACAAAATTTATAATTAGCTCTAACTCACATTACACGTACAGTATTGTATTTTTCCATCATAGTCCGATAAGTTATCCCATCCGCTCAAAATTAGCATTTTAAAAATACGATTTGTTTAGAAAATTGTTATGCACGACAATCACGTGCAGATATATAACATGCTTGTGCTAATGTCTTGTTATAAATGTCGTGATGTAATACATAATTTGCGTATCAAATATCTCTAAACCTGCAATATATTTTATTGCATAATGACTTAAAGTAAGTCAACCCCTGTTCGAAAGTTCATTTCATAGGTTAGAACAAAATTCTTACTTCGCAAATTAATATTGTACCGTGTTAAATGAATATATTCTACTTTTCAGTTGCAACTGAACGCTCTCATCAATGCAGTCGGGTTTTCTTTAATTTCAAAAACATAAATTATCTTAAATAAACACTATACATGTATCATATGTGTATCATATATACATAATTTAAACCCCACAGCTGATTTCGGTAATGCTAAACACATAACTGGATGTAGAACAAAGGGAAGTAACTCTAATTACATTTTTGTTAATAACATCATTAAAATAAAATATTTTCACTAGATTTTTTAACTGAAAGTCTATTTTACTAATTTTCATCAAATAATGAAGAAATAATAGCAATATTTTAACTAGGCTAGTTTTTACGAGTTGATTTCGGTAATGAAAAGTTGATTTCGGTAACTTTACCGAAATCAAGTTGATTTCGGTATCGTAACGTACCCTGATTTTCTGCATTTCAGAAATATTTACCAATCAAGTGTAAGCTAACATCAACCAATTACAGGTATGCTTATATAGCTGGGATCTGCCTCAAAATTTGATGAGAGATTTTAACCAATCAAATAAAAGTGGCTATATTTGGGGAGTGGCTAATATTTTCAACATTAACCAATCAAAAATAGGAAAGCTCCCAAACACTCAAATGAATAATTATTAAACAAAAAATATCCAATTAAAGCAGCATTTATTTCAATGTATATATCACTGCTACCATTCAAGGGGAAAGCAAATTAAATAGTCTAATTGTTTCTAACTGATGAAAAATGATAGAAACTTACAAAAAAAAAAAATTTAGGAGGTGGGGCTTTTACCTGAGGTCATGTATTAATCAACCAATGAAATAAAAGAACTCCAAATCTACTGTTAATAATCAGATATGGCCCAGGAATGCTCAACCGCAACAAAAAATGTTAAATGTTCCACAAAAATAAATTTAAACAATCATTAAAATGCAAGCAAACTGAAAAGAAAAAAATTGTGTTTTTGTTTTGTTTTTTTTTGTTTGTTTTTTATAATTAATGTGAGGTTTTTATATAAATGGGAGTAAATAAAAGAACAACTGGATCATCCATGCCATATTATCATGGCCTGAACTGTTTGTTATTCAGCCAATATTGATTTTGAAATTTGTCCAAATATGATGGAATGGTTTTATCCAGATTGAAAGGAAGATAACTCCATTTAATTTTTTTTAGCATGGTAAGAATAAACATGTTCGGAGACTAAAGAAGGGATGATAAGAAAACTAAAACATCCCTTTTTTTCTCTGTTTTTTTTCTTTAAATCTATGATATATTGGTAAAACAGAGACTTCCTAAATGATTCAAGGTATAGCCTATTTCCATTTCAAACTACATAAACTTCCTTTCACATATAGGACATATAGGCAATTAACAAATATATATTTGTACATACTGATCTAAAAGTCTACATTTTAAGAATATGATTTAAAAAACAGAACTTTTTTTATTCACTATTACCAAAATCTTTAACTTTGTAAAAATAAATATGGAAAAGAATATTATCTCCAACATATGTGAAAGAAATTTTCAACTACTAAATTCAGGAATATATATAAATAATCGAAACTTAAGTTCAAACTTTTACACTAAGTGGACTTACTCAACACTCACTGAACTGATATAACTTTATTAATTTAACTAGCTCCAAACACCACAAAAACTATTTTGATTTTTTTTTTCCGTTTCAAATGAATTCCTATTTTGAAATATATCCCTAAACCTGCAAAATTTGTGTAAAACATTGCATTGCTTTGAATTTGGTACAGAACATTTTAAAATCAAAGGTTTTCAATATCAAAATACAAAAATTCAGCTATCAACAGTATAGAGCCTGGTCAAACTTCACGGTAGTGCAGGCTGGCCTGGCCCTATATTACAGTGGAGCCTTGCTAATCCGAACCCTTCTAATCCGGAATCCTTTCTTATCCGAACGAAGTGTCCGGTCCCGATTTTATTAGTTCTATTTTCAATAGTAAAAAACCTTTCGGATCCGGAACCTGTCTACTCCGAATTCCGGACGATTTTTTCAATTTTTGTTCTTATTTTACTCTAAAATTTGCCTCTCGGATCCGAACAGATTTTGCCAAATGTCACACCTTCATTCAAAATAACAAATAATCAGGTGTAAACATACACCAAATTGATAAGTGTTATTTCGCTTGATTAATGGGTGAAACGTGTGATCTGCGAAGGTGTGAAAATTACACTTAGCTTGCCTTGATATCTTCTATAATTGCTTAATTGATTGTTTTTCGTCAGCTTCTATAAATATTTTGATATAATGCAAAAGAATTCAAATATCTTTTAATCCTTTGTAATCGATTCAATGATACGTGATTAAGTAATGAAAATTTATGGAAACTGTCAGTGAATTCGGATAGTCGCTGAATCGGATAAGAGTAAACAACAATTGACAACTGCTGGTACGAATATTTAATCATGTCTCGGCCTCCTGTTTAACATCGTAGGTTAACTTACCCTTGAGGACATAATATTTTTGCTTATTTATTTATTTTTAGTTCTTTATTTTTGTATTCACATGTATTAAAATGAACGATAAGAGACTGCAAAAATAAAATATCTAAATTGCACTTTCAAATGCATTCCCGTTTTCTATACTTAAACTATTTTGCAAATAACATGAAAAAAACATGATAAAAATCTTCTAATTCGGAAACCTTTCTAATCCGGAAACCTTTCTAATCCGAACATTTATTCTGGTCCGGACGATTTCGGATTAGACAGGTTCCACTGTAGTATAAAAGGCTACCCACTTTCGGTTCGAGAAAGCTAAGGGATACACTTCAAAACTGTACTAAATAAATCCCACAAAGTGTTAAAGTTTCAACAAGATGGGTTAATGATGCATGACCAAGCTATTGCTTTTAAAGGTTAAAAAAAATTAACTTTGAAAACTAAAAGTAAATAATTCTGAAAGCTAAAAAAATAGAAAGCGAAAACTTATCCAAATGCCATATCAAGCTAATTAATCAATCTATTTTGATAAACAGTCTTATTTATTTGTGAAAAGAAGTATACAATTATATTGTCATTGTTACATATTGTTACATGCATATTAATTTTAGTTGCAATGGTGTTATGTTATGCAATAAGCATGCAATTCAAACCAGCAATTCAAACCATAATGCTCGTTACTTTCAAAAATTCATTTCTATTAAACTACGTATTTCTACTTTAATTTCATCGTCACTTAATTGAATCTGTCCAGACATATAAAACAAGTGTATCAGAAGAAAGAAGGAATTCAGTAAAACATATCTTTTTCTTAAAAGAACAAAGATGAGGTAACTTTCAATTCAGTACCAAGATGCTGGAAATATTACTGAATATATGCATTTTCTTTTTTTTATCATACCATTGTAAATTCCATGTCAAAAGTCTAATCAGTTTTGTTTTTGTTTTACTTTTGCTATCTTAAAGGTCAAGTTACAGTATGTTTTTCTGAATGTCTGAAAATTCAATAGTTTTAATAGCATTTTCAGTCTAATTGCATACATATGAAACCTCTTATGTTCTAGGATGAATAGGAATTCATAAATTCCTGGCAATAACTTTAAAGTAAACACTTAGCATGCATTGTGGCTGAATGACCAAGTTCCTATTCTGACCTAAACTATTATATACTGTATTGCATTAATGACTGTGCTAAATTTATACCTAAACTTGATCATGAATATGAATTTATGACTGGGATAGACTTATGACTTGGATAGACTTATGACTGGGATAGACTTATGACTGGGATAGACTTATGACAGGGATAGACTTATGACTTGGATAGACTTATGACTTGGATAGACTTATGACTTGGATAGACTTATGACTGGGATAGACTAATGACTGGGATAGACTTATGACTGGGATAGACTTATGACAGGGATAGACTTATGACAGGGATAGACTTATGACTGGGATAGACTAATGACTGGGATAGACTTATGACTGGGATAGACTTATGACAGGGATAGACTTATGACTGGGATAGACTTATGACTGGGATATACTTATGACTGGGGTAAATTATGACTGAGTTAATCTTATGACTGGGATAGACTTATAACAGTGATAGACTTATGACCGAGTTAGTCTTATGACTGGATACTTAATACTGGGATAGACTAATGACTGAGTTAGTCTTATAACAGGGATAGACTAATGACTGAGTTAGTCTAATGACAGGGGTGGACTTATGACAGGAATGAACTAATGACTGAGTTAGTCATATGACAGGGATAAACTAATGACTGAGTTAGTCTTATGACTGGGATGGACTTATGACTGAGTTAGTCTTATGACAGGGATGGACTTATGACTGAGTTAGTCTTATGACAGGGATGGACTTACAACTGAGTTAGTCTTATGACAGGGATGGACTTATGACTGAGTTATTCTTATGACAGGGATGGACTAATGACTGAGTTAGTCTTATGACTGGGATAGACTTACGACTGAGTTAGTCTTATGACAGGGATGGACTTATGACAGGAATGAACTAATGACTGAGTTAGTCTTAAGACAGGGATAGACTTATGACTGAGTTAGACCTATGACAGGGATAGACTTATAACTGGGATAGACTTATGACTGGGATAGACTTATGACCGAGTTAGTCTTATGACTGAGATATACTTCCGACTAGAATATATTTATTATTAATGACAAGTGATGGATTATTTACAGAATAAAAGAAAGTGTCTAAACTTATGATTGAATAAAAAGGTTAATTATAAATGAGTAAGACTTATGACATAGCAAATACAAGAGTGACTTAAATTGGATAGATGTTATGCTATAAATACCCTGTATTCAAAGTTAGAGATGGCATAGTAAATGATCTCTAGTATACAGTTCAGCCTGTCGATTTTCATATCAGACCACCATTGACGTAACACTGACTTGTCAACATTCTTCAACACCCATGTGAAACAGATCAACAAGTTCCTCGTATCCTCGGCGTTCAACTGGCATTTCCTTATCTGTGAAATATCAAAATAATTGTCAATACTGTACATTATACAGTCAAAGATAAAAACCTACTAAAAATATATTTTAGAGCATTTTTTTGGTTATTACTACAAAGTTATATCGCAAACACATAAATTTAAGTTTATCTGTGTAAAGTTAAAAAAAAGTCAAACAAGTAATAAGTTACATAAAGTAACAAAACTATTAAAAATAAAGATAAAAATTTCAGTCCATTTAGATGGCATCAGAAAATTATTTTTATTGTATATAACTTTCATAAATAGCTATTCAGTATTAAACAAAATAAATGTTACATCATAACAAGACCTGTCAGTAGAACAGCATGCTCAACTATTCTCAGTGCTCGATAGTAAAACAACAGCCTGGATAATGTAAAATTTTCTAAGTTGAAAATCAGTCATTATTTATGTAAGAGTTATGGACCTTGGATAGTAACCTCTTATTATGCTCTCAAATAAGTGTGTACAGTTTCCCAGGATTCCTTTTAGAAATTTTGCAGATACCACTTGCATGTAAAAACTTAACCAAAGACTGATTCCTACCCTAGGATGAGTACAATGGCTCTTCCTTTTCCTCAAACAGTAATTACTTTTTAATCCATTACATTTTTTTAAGTAATTACATTTTTTTATTTAAAATTATTTTTTAACATTAAAGTAAAATTAAAAATCTTGCATGATATCACAATTTTTAGCTAAAAATTGTGATATCATGCAAGATTTTTTTATTTTCATTAAGAACTAACTTATTTTTCCTAAATTTGACAAAAAATCTTAGTCACGAAGCTGTCTGAATCGAAGGGGTTTCACTGTATTAAGAAATTATAAAATATAGGAAAGATAACACACTTTGGCACTGATATCACCATGACTCTGTGATGGTTCACTGTATTTGCTGAACAAGTTTTGACCGGCTATAGCTAATGCTACACGTTGATTTATCGTGTCCATCTCCTCGTCTGTCCGGTAACGACCCTCCATGTTTGGATCGTACACCTGCGGTAAAGCTGGAATCATTCGAAGTATGAAATACTTTATTTTTATACAATATTGTACATGTATATAGACTTACAGTAATGGATTGAACGGTGATACTGTTGAAATTATTTTAATGTTAAAAAAACATTTCTATTAAAAATAATTCCTTTTTTAATCAATTACATTTTTTAAGTAATTACATTTCTTATTAAAATTATTTTTATTAACATTTACACATTCATTACATTTTTAGCAAAAAAAATACATTTTTATCCAAAAAAATAAATACATTTTTATGCCCCCCCACCCCAAAAAAAATACTATTTACTAAATACTATATAACATTTTTATATAAAATATATTAAAATTAATTACAATTTTATTATAAATTAATTACATTTTTATCTAAAGAATAACATTTTTTTTTTTTTTTTTTTTTTATATATATCGAAATAAAGAGATATGGCCACTTAAACTAGGTTCTAGTAAATGTTTAAACATTCATTAACAAATCAGATAATACAGGACAATTGATGTTATTTGGAATTCAGCAAAGGTAGATCTTATGGCTGTGACGAACAAACTTTTATTGTTAAAACTTCACAATGCATTACTGTTCACAATAGAGTGGTCAAATTACATACTGTCCTTATTACTGATATAAAGACCAAGTTGTTAAAACAAAAGCTTGTTTATAACTCTGGATAAGAGTGGAAAATCCACTTTTTTACCAAGTTCCGGAGTTTCGCTATTACATGTATTAATAAACATTAATACACTTGTTACTATATATAGTAACAAAATTGCCTATGATTTCAACTGATTATGAGTGTCACGTGACCTATTATGAGTTTGCGGCCCGGGGCCGAGAACTAGTTATCAGCCCGCAGAACATGTGCACGTGCACAAACTGAAACAATGACGTCATATTTTACGTCATCAAACAGTTAACTGTAAAAGTGAAAGTAGGTTGTCAGCACGAATTGCTTTATTTTTATTATGAGAGCTTAAGCGTATTTAGTACAAACACATTTTTGTTACTATTGAAATTTGAAGAAATAATATGACAAATTCATTCCGAAAAAAAATGAAAATAAAACTTGCTTCTAGATTCTACTGCTTTCAACACACAAACAGTAAACATCTCTGTACAGAACAGTAGAAGAGTAGACAAGAATTTCAACGAAAGAACTTTGTTGTTGTATTTTTTTTAAAAAAAAAATGCTACTAGAATCTATTAGATCTACAAAGTGTATTAAAGACATTAATACACGTCAGAGTAGGGCCGGGAGGTGATAATCGGCCCTGAATGAATAATGGCCCTCGGGCTAAAGCCCTCGGGTCCATTATTCATTTTGCGGGCCGATTATCACCTTCCGGCCCTCTCCTGCCGTGTATTAACCTCTTATTTCATTCATATGTAAAATCTATAAGAAACAGGCTCAAACACAATAATACAGATACCAAACAGTGAGTCATACCTTTTATAGTAATACCAACAAGAGGCAGGTAGAGAGCGGCCAGCCTCGCTTTCATCTCAAGGTCAGTGTATCTAACATCAAGGTCGTGGTTCTGTAGTAAATTGCCGACCACGTTGATGGCTTTGTGATGTAATGTAGGGTTACTGTGAATAGTAATATCAATATTTGAAAGCCCAAATCATCAATATCAGATCTATGAGATTGACTTTATACTGTTTTATTCTCATTAATTATAAGAATTTTTGTATCTTATGTGTAGATCCATATTCAATTTTTTTTGAAGTGTATATTGCTGTATTCATGAAGCAATGTTTAAATTGAAACATTCTGTTTATATTTGATACAGCTTTTATTCCCGCCTTAACGCTACATTCCGTTTAGCGTATGATTATATGGACATTGCGTCATTTGTTATTGTATAAACATCTTTTTTTTTTCTGAAAAGTACAAAACGTCGAAAGCATAAAAAAGTATTTGTATTCATTAAACTGATTATATACTGTATACAGTTTGCTGATCAATTTTATCATTCTGATATTGACATCCCTAAAACTGATAAAGAGTAGTTCCTAATTCAAAGAAAGATAAGTCTATTACTGAATTTCAGCCAGGGTCAATGTTAACCTGTTCTTATGAAAAGAAACTATAGGAAATAATTCACTACTTACTTTGTATCCAATGCCAGTGATAGATCCTTTAAAACCAGCCCTGTCAGATAATGTTGTGACTGGAACTCTGGCGTCAAGTCGTAGAACACGCCTTTGTTGGTAATAGTACTGGTGGAAGTGTATGAGGACTGGGAATCCTGGGACGTTATACTGGCGATACTTGGCGTAGGACTACTACTGTTGGCTGAAGGTGTCAGAGGCGTTCCAAATGGCAGGTTGAGAGTGAAGTAGTGCTCGTGAGCACAGATTATACGAAGAAAGTCCAAGTGGAGGAGGCGTAAGCTTGTGGCGTCTGTCAGGGACTTAATCTTCAGGTTCACCTGTTTTTATCATATTACTTCATTATTTACTCAATTATAAACAATAAAACAGCAACACTCTTCCTTAGAACGCAGTCATTATTATTTCTAAACATATAGGAAATTATGACCAAATGGCTGTAACATTTAGATATTTGTAATGGAAGTGCTTTCGTTGAAATTTAGTTTATTATAATTATGAAGAAGTTTTCTTGAAACTTTTTTAAATTCAACAAACCAACATATATATACTTTTATCTTGAAAATATTTTTAAACAACATACTTTTATGATGAAAATAATTTTAAACAACAATATTTGATATTCTAATGGAATTTTAGTAATTACAAATTCCTGCAAACATTTAAGATTCATACAAAGCAAACAAACAAAGACTTGCCTCATAAGTGTACTGCTTTACAAGCTGGAATACAAATCCCCTGTCCATGTATGAAAGCAGATCTTGCAAGAAGAAAGCCAAACTTGTGTTCAAACTGCGGATCATTGGTGGGTCCTGCAATAAAGATAAATACATATCTCTAACAAATTTCATACACATGAAATGTCTGCCCAACAAAAAAATATTTGAGTTCAATATACAGCTACCTTGACATACCATTTTCATGAGGCTTAAGTGGTTCAGTGGTAAAGGTCACTGACTCCAATCATGTGTCTCTCACTGTTGTGTGTTCGAATCTTGTCAGCCAAATTAAGCAAAAAGCTAAGACGCCTAGGAAGCTGGATCTCTAGGAAGCTATGTAGGTAGCAGATCATACATGAAAAATACATCTGAAGTTTTTCTCCACCCAGTTGGTTTTGTAAGTGGTAATACAACTTCCACACTGTGTCACAATGACCGACTTATCAACCAGAATTTAGTTGTGACTCAAAAGAATTCATTCCTATAATCCATGGGTTGAGAATCAGATGCGTACAACATTGCCACTTAGACAATGCTCATCATTTACTCAGAGAAGAGCTTCCTATTACCTACTCTTCAACTGTATAAAAACCGATACTTTTCTTCCCATTCATCTCAAATACTTCCATATCCTACAAAAACAACAAGAATTCCCAAACAATTCCTTACCCTGACATATCTGTCCACTATGTCTTTAATGAGCATGTATACAAGAGACTGTACATCATCTATAAACTGTGGTGGAAACCTCATTTGTCTAGGTGCACACAAACTGTCTGTCTTTGATAGATGCTCTGCCATACTCTTTATCTAAAAAAAACCCCAACTTCTGGTGAATAATTTCCTTATATATCAGGCTGGATTTTCTAGGGACTAATATGGTACTGTAATGGTAAATATTACCTTTCTGTACCCCTCAAAAGAGGCCATACTTAGAATAACTTAATAAATACTTACATTGTATTCCAGAATGAGTTACAAGCTTTGAATACATGTACTACCAACACAAGTTGCAAATTTACATTTTTCAAAGAAAATACAATTTAGTGCTTAACTA
The DNA here is from genome assembly GCF_026571515.1 of Ruditapes philippinarum. Lineage (NCBI taxonomy): Eukaryota > Metazoa > Mollusca > Bivalvia > Venerida > Veneridae > Ruditapes > Ruditapes philippinarum. The sequence continues at coordinate 62,284 of NW_026852323.1, read as the reverse complement.
AAAAATTTGATTTTCGTTATTCTTTTTCCAAACTATCATTAACATGTAAAATAATGACTGAAAAATTAATTCCTGTTCATGCCAGCAGCTAGTGTAAGAATCTTGTAAAAACAGCAAAGTGAAACAGAAAACAAGTGTCAGACAAGAGGAAATAAATATAAAGAATATATTTAAAGTATTAAATTCCATATCTGACTTTATGTTGAAGATTTATCATATAATCAACTAGGAGCTGTCAATGGTTCACTATGGCATGCCTTTTTTATATTCCAATATTTAAAATTTAATACACCAAAAGAGCTGTCAATAGATTGCACAAATACTTACCATGATTTCAAAGAAGAACCAGGAGTTAGATAAAGCAGTTTCTCTAGTAGACCCACTCAATACCACCCACTGCAGAGCAAATTCCTCATGGACAAGCTGAAATAGTAAACATAAATTGTTTTTTATTTAATATTAAGATGTTCTTTTTTTGTGAACAAATAAATTCTTGAGTAAAGTGAAATAAACTAGATCTTTAGCAATGTAATATGAGATATGACAATCAGCTGGTTGAAACAATGGTTTTCAACCCCCCAATGAAAAATATTCTTATATGTACCAACATTTTTAATAACTGGAAGTAACAGATAAAAATCATGGTAGTGAAAACACTGAAAAACATAAAACAAATGAAAACTTTGTTTCACACATACCTTTCTCCTTGATTTACCAAAGGCATGGGCAAACTCTTCAGTTCTCATACTTCCAGCTCTGTTGCCTATAAAGCAGAGGAAAAGAAAGAATCATGTGGATTTTCACATTTTAATTATAATCAATGTCCAAATATAGAAAGATTTTCACATTTTATTACATGCTTTTCGATGGATTATAGAAATATATCAGTGATTTATAAACTGGTAATTTCACTGTTTGAAACAGTGAAATTATCAATTTGATAATTTCACTGTTTTAAATTTAAGCCCGTTACGTTGTCTCAGAGAAATACCAGCGTGCACAGTACTGGAAACCAGCTTAATGACGTGACGTCGTAAATGACGTCACGTTGCATTATAATTTGGCACGCTTTTCATTTAGTACTAGGATAAAATGTCTTTTTAAACGTTTCTTAGCATGTAATAAAAAGAAAATATGTTTAGTTTAGTGTAAGATCGAAATATGTTTCACCTCGTGAACACCCAAAGTTCATATTTCACTTGTGACAGCACCACTCGTGAAATATACCTTTTGGTGCTCACTCGATGAAATATATTCCGATCTTACACTGAACTTAACAAATATCCTCTATTTAATTACAATCAATGTCCAATTATAGGAAAGATTTTAACATAAGTTCAGAGAGCATGATTTCAACAAATTTTTTCTTGTTCTATGACTATGACAATTTATTAACATCAAGACATATAAGACTAAAAGCAAGATTTAACTAATGTTTATTTCTTCTTGAGGAAGGCAACCTAAAAGATTATTATAACTATATGTACATGCAAACATTTTGCTAAATATTTTAAATGGTCCTATCCAGTTTTGGAACAATCATCAATTTAAGGGACAATATAGCCACACCTGTAAAATATCAAGGGGAGCTACTCTTAGCATCTCTGACAAAAAAATTGACTGTTCCTGATGATAATGGTCTCAACTTTGCAAGAGACATGTTGTTAAAGACAGATCAGCAAACAATACAGCCTGGTTAAATTTATATTTGGACTTACTAAAGAATCCAGCCATCTCGGCCTCTGGTGTTGTGGGTGTGGTCAGATCTGGGTTGCTTGTGCTACGCTGGTATGCTTGTTTATTGATCGGCAGGGATGATGGTCGGCCTAGAGTGGCATATCCACTGCTCATCTCCATTTGACCTACATATATAGGTAACAAAAACAGTATGGAAAAAAACAAAAAATATTTTTTGCCCATCACTTCATATGATATCTGTTTCTCTTCATTAGATTTCACACTTTGCAATAAAAATATCCGATTCATTACTTCCTCATTAAACTAATTTCTAATTTCATCTTGGTCAATGAAAATCTTATGTCAACTGCCAAAAAAAATTAAAATAAGAAATTCTACAAATGTTTTCATTGAAGAAAATGTATGAATAATAAGCAATAAGGGGAGAGTATATAACGGTATATAACAATGGTTACAATAGCTCTTATCTGGCAGTAACAAACAGCTTTTTTTTCTGAATACTTACTGCAATATCCTTATTTATTTATTTACTAATCCATTTGATACTTCATCACAAATTGAATAAAAATAACGAAAATTTTTCTTTTCAGAAAATTACATGCAAAATGATGTTGTTCATCATTTGAACTTACCAGGCATTGCTCCTCCTGGGTGGGGTAATGTACAACAGTACTGTATATAAGCTGCTAGTACAGAGTTTCTACCATTGCTGTCATTCTTGTCCTCTAACATATCCCTTACCCTCTGTACAATCTGGGCCATTGCATCAAATGCTGGCTGTCCTGTGTTCACTGTATTGGAAATAAAAACTTAAATTTCAACACAAATTTCAATGAATAAAAATTCAAAATAATCAAATAAAAGAATTATGAAAAATGGTGGAAAAACTAAGTAGATCTATATACTAGAATATTGTTGTGTTCATGTAAATCCATCAATCCTTTGTTGATTCGAATTTTCTTGTTTTTGTTTTTTCAGACTTGGACAAAACCGATGTACTGTTATGTAGATGCACAGGATATTTTTTATTTTCTCCACAAATTTTCCTCTTTAAGTTATGTAGATATTTCCAAATCAGTTATGTACATTTACATATTATAAGATGTACTTCACTGAATTCTCTCTGTTAACATTTACATTTAATGAATTTTACATTTATAGGTAATAGAAGTTGATCAACTAATTAATGTGACTAGAAAATATGAGAGGAAAATTTTCTTGAGACATGACTTATTCTTTACATAATTTTTACTCACCGACTTGTCCACTCAATGTAGGGGGTCTAATCATTAATAGAATTAATTTATCCAGAATCAGAGACAGGAACTGAACCAAGTTCTCTCCCCTGGCTCTAATTAGGTCACTCAGACTGTGTTTCAATTCACTCTCAAACTGGGACTCATTTTTGCGTGGTGGAAGCTTTTGCTCTTGTGCCAGTCTACACATTGACAGAAATTTGTCAATCTTGTCATCCTGTAAAAAATTTCAAAATATTTCTATTACAATTGTTACACAAATGATAAAATATAATTTCCTTGAACTTAAAGATGATGCTTGTTAAGTTGTTCTTGCAATTAAAACAAAACAGAAAATTGAATTGTGACACTTTTAGTATAGCAAAAAGTAACTAAATGACCGTAACTATGCACAGTAAGGTTGCTATGGCTAAAAATCAATAGGGGTCATCTTCTAGTCATTACCAACCACAATACCAAATATGAAGACTGTTGACGCAATTGAGCGGACAACCTTTTTTAACTAAAGGCCCCTGTGACCTTTGACCAAGCAACCTCAAAATCAATAGGGGTCACCTAATGGTCATGATCAACCTCCATGCCAAATATTAAGACTGTGCGTCAAAGGATTCTTAAGTTATTGGGCAGACAAGCTTTTCTTAGTCAAGGCCCATGTGACCTTGAACTATGACCTCAAAATAATTATTGGGTCATCTAATGGTCATGACTAATCTCCATGCCAAACATAAAGACTGTGGGTCAAAGGATTCTTAAGTTATTGGGAAGACCAGCTTTTTTTAGTCTGACCTTGACCTTTGACCTAGTTAGTTCAAAATCAATGGGTGTCATCTACCAGTCATAACCAACCTCAATGCCAAATTTGAAGACTGTTGACAAAAGCATTGTTACATAATTGAGCAGACAAGCTTTTAGAGCTTTAAGGCCCCTGTGACCTTGAATTGAGCTTAAACTCAATAGGGGTCATCTAATTACTCATCATGACCAACCTCCAAGCCAAATATGAAGACTTTGGGTCAAAGGATTGGGTGGACAAGGAAAAACCGAAGGACTGCCGGATGCCCGGACGGACAAGCTGATTCCAGTATACCCCCCTTACAACTTTATTGTGTGGGGGTTTAAAAAATTTATAATAAGTGGTTACGTTGGCACCGACACCGACGCTCGAGTGACTAGGACAGCTCTACTTATTCTTATCGAATAGTCTAGCTAAAATCTTAGCTAAAAAAAAGATAAAAAATTAGAATCAACATTTAAATTACCTGTGTATGTATGGTAGACACTGACTGTAATTGCACACTAAACACCCCTTTATGATTATCTACCCATTTCATTCCAGGTAATGTATGAATCTGCAATAAAAATTAGTGAACAATTTGTGTTTAAATAACTTTAAAAAATCTTTCCAAATTTGTAACAAGTTAAATACTATGCAAGTTTTGAATATCTAAAAAAAAATAACTTCTGATATTATTATTATTATTATTATTATCATTAATATCATTATTATTATTATTATTATTATTATTATTATTATTATTATTATTGTTATTTTTATCCAAATTAGAAATAAAATAAAGACTTTTCTTCAGCTTTCATTATAAAAAAAAAATTTAATTTCTAAAACAATTTACAGTTCTGTTATAAGTGATAATACTTAATATTTCCTGGCTTCAAATTTACACTATCATGGCATCAAGTTAACACCATTGTTGCTTTAACTTTACACTCTAGTTGGTTCAAGTTAACATTATCATGGCTTTTAAGACTATCATGGATTCATGCTAACATTATTGTTGCCTTAAGTAAACACTATTGTAGCTTTATGTTATGTTATGGGCAATATTTAACACTACTGCAACTTAAACACTTATATGGCTTCAAGTTAACACTATTTGTTTTTCTTCAAGTTATTGCAATTATAATTTATCAAGTTAACTATATCATATGTTTTGCACTAAACACTAAAATTCCATACAGCATAACATTTGCTGTATGCAAAATACAGTAAACTCCGCTTATAATGATACTTAATGGATCGCAGAATTTATATCATTACAATGGGGTATCCTTATATCAGGGAGGCAACCAATTTGAAAACAACTGTTGAGACCATGGTAACCGGTTATAAGCAATATCATTATAAATGGATTTTACTGTAACTATGTTCAAAATAGGCAAATATATTTTATGAACACTTGGCTGAATATGATATACATGTACTTATAATGTTCTGGTTGTTATTTCTCTTCCATTTTATACACTGAGTTAATAGAATTATTTTAAAGATATGATAAGAATATTTCTCTTCCATTTTATACACTGAGTTAATAGAATTATTTTAAAGATATGATAAGAATATTTCTCTTCCATTTTATACACTGAGTTAATAGAATTATTTTAAAGATATGATAAGCATAGATTTAAATTATCAATATAGAAAACCAGTCTTAAACTCCAGCATCTGATTGGTTGGTTTTTGAACAATGTCTAACCTCTAATTGGTTGGTTATGACATAAGATTCAAACTGACCAATCGTTATGTTGAATTTTTCAAAGATTTATTATGATTACTGTTATCAATAATAAAAACCTTAGACCCTTAACCTGCTGCAATGATGTAATAGATTTTCTGTGCTTTGATTTTTTTTTAAAGTCCACTCAACGGTTAAAGCTGCATGCCTCCAGATGAGCCAACTTGCTGGCCATGCCTCAAGATAAGCCAAAAATATTTCAAGAAAATCAAAATTGATAAAAAAATAGATTTTAAGAAAATTAAATATATTTCAAGATCAAAGTAATAATGTACATGTTATGTGGGACAAATGACTGACTTTGCAGTATTATCACCATATTTCTACTGTGTAACTAACACAGTAAGGGGCTATTTTTGCATATTTTGACCTATTTTTGGTCATTAAAATGGATTGCAAGTGCCATTTGCAATGTGAAAATTACTTATTTTGTTCACTTCAAAATATTTGACTTTGAAATACATTTGCAATTTTGTTGTGTGAAAATTAGCATAAATCTGTTGGCATGCCGTTATAAGGAATTTCATTATCAAAATCTAAAATGTTGAGATACCAACATTATAAAGAGCCTGATCAGACTGCACAGAAGGCCTGGCCTGGTGGCAAAATGTAATCACTGTTGGTTCCAGCAGGTTAAGGGTTAAATGCTTATTTCACATGCATATCATACTAAAGAACTCTTTTCTGGAGATTATAGAACATGATATATAGTATAGTAAACTGATGATGATGCATTTAAACATTTCAGAAGAAATATATGGATACTGCAATATCATTATTATATTCTCTGAGCACTTATTTTCGTGGTTTACATAGATTGGTCACCAATGAATTTTAGATCCAACAAAATTTCATTTCATCTACTCACATTATTTACATTTTACCTTTTGGAAAAATAAAGAGTCCAGAATTTAAGAACCCACAAAAATGTTCTTTGTGACAAAACCACGAAATTTCATGCCCATGAAATTCAGTATATTCACAGTACTCACATTAGATTTTATGTAAACATAATACATGTATTTCTATTAATATCAATGAAATTCATATATTTTCTGACACCAAATGATTAAAGCTGTTCTCCAAAAATAATAAACTCTGCTGCACTCAATCATGGGTTTTGGAAATTTTCAGAAGGGCAAAAAAATTAAATGTCTTGATAAAGAATGTGTTAACTTAAAAATAACAACAGGCCACAAACAAACACATTTTTTTCTACTTTTCCCTTAATACCTTTTATTGATAAGATTTATAACTACAGTCAAACTTCATTTGCTCAAACTCGAAGGGCCTGTGCAAATTTGTAAAAGAGATGGGTAGGTCGAGCAAACTAATGTTGAAGAATTATCATGTATGATTAGATCGTATTTTTTCCGGAGGCCGGACGGCAAGTTGGAGCGAAAGGAGGTATTCCAGCAATCTGAGTCTGAGTGAATGAAGTTCAACAGTAGTAACTTAGCAAAAGCATGAAGAGGGACTTTCTGTGCAAATCAAACCAACATACCAGTGGTAATTCACCTACATCAAATCCACTACCGCAACAGAAACCTAATGGAAACTACGGATCTATGTGTAGCATTGATTTAATTTATCTTTATTTTATAGGGGGAGGGACATTTATATCTTTTATTAATCTACCTTCATAAAAGTGGGTTCAAACCCATTACAGAGATTTTCAATTCTTTTATGTAAGGAAGCTTTTCTTAGTAGTTTAAACTCTTATTCATTCAATAAATTGCATATATACAACATTAACATGTTTCAACACAGAAACACTGGATTAGAAAACCAACAAAAAATACTAAAATCAATTCATCTGCAGTTAAGAAAATTCATAAAATTGAGATACAACAAGAGCCGGTTGAACCGGGTGATGCTCCCCAAATAGGTTTTGGACACAGGAAGGTATGCCTCTTGTTGTGTCAGAGTTATGCCACAGACAAAGTTCAAAGTGTAAAAACAACCCAAATATTGTGCACAACACATTGTCTCAATATGGTGATCATTTTTGTGAAATAGTTGTAAAATCTGACTTCAAATAACGAAGTAATGTGCCGGAAATGATTTTGCTGCAAGGTCATGCTGTGACCTTGACCTTCAAGGTAGGGACCCAAATGATGCATGCATCACGCCAATTCAATATGATGATCATCTCTGTGAAATAGTTGTTAAATCCGACTTCCAGTAACAAAGTTATGGGCCGGACACGATTTTGCTGCAAGGTCATGCTGTGACCTTGACCTTCAAGGAAGCGACCCAAATGACGGCGCGACACAATGTCTCATTGTGGTGATCATTTCTGTGAAATAGTTGTAAAATCCGATTTCAAATAATGAAGTTATGTGCCGGACACGATTTTGCTGCAAGGTCATGCTGTGACCCTGACCTTCAAGGTAGTGAGCCAAATGTTGCGCACGACACGCCATTTTAATATGGTGATCATTTCTGTGAAATAGTTTAAAAATCTGACTTCAAATAAGGAAGTACATGATTTTGCTGCAAGGTCATGCTGTGACCTTCCAGGCAGCGACCCAAATGTTGTGCGTGACAAGTCATCTTAATATGATGATCATTTCTGTGAAATACTTTTTGAATCCAACTTCAAATAGTGAAGTAATGGGCCGGACACGATTTTGCTGCAAGGTCATGCTGTGACCTTGACCTTCAAGGAAGCAACCCAGATGTTGCACCTGACACATCGTCTCAATATGGTGATCATTTCTGTGAAATATTTTTAAAATCCGACTTCAAATAATGAAGTTATGGACCGGACACAATTTTGCTGCAAGGTCATGCTGTGACCTTGACCTTCAAGGAAGCGACCCAGATGTTGTGCGCGACACATCGTCTCAATATGGTGATCATTTCTGTGAAATATTTTTAAAATCCGACTTCAAATAACAAAGTTATGGACCGGACAAGATTTTGCTGCAAGGTCATGCTGTGACCTTGACCTTCAAGGTAGCGACCCAAATGTTGCGCGTGACATGTTGTCTCAATATGGTGATCATTTCTGTGAAAAAGTTTTAAAATCCGACTTCAAATAAAGTTATGGGCCGGATACGATTTTGCTGAAAGGTCATGCTGTGACCTTGACCTTCAAATAACAAAGTTATGGGCTGGACACGAATTCAGGACGTACGTACATACGTACGGACGGACGGACAACCCTACGACTATATGCTCCCTCGAAATTTTTTGGGGAGCATAAAAATGCTGGGGATATTCTTGATATGTAAACAATCTATAATGGTTATCACAATCTTGTCAAATATGATGAAATGACATTTTTAGGAGACTCTTCACTTGAAAAAAACATATTTATATCAAAGAGTGTTAGTAAAGGAAGAAGATGGTTCAAGGTAGTCTTACTGTAATGCTTTCCCGCCAAAAAAAATTCAAACATCAGCAAATATCGTAAAAAATCAGTCATATCCGGAATGTTATTTTTTCAATTTTTCATAATCTTCGGTATTCAATAATTTTCAACTGTTTATAACAGGAATATAGTACATAAGAATAAGATGAGTGATTGCAAATAATCTAATGACTGAGATTTCGAAAAAATAACGAACCAGAAAAAAACGATTTGCTACGATTTTGGTCAATGTTAGAAGTTTTTGGCGGGAAAGCATTACAGTAAGACTACCTAAACCCTAACGATGCTGAATTGTAAAATGCAAAACTTTTGTCACCAGTATAAGAGCCAAGCCAGCCTATGCATCCCTGCACTCCTTACCAGGCTATATACTGTTGGCTTAATCATTTCCAAATTTCATTTTAATATCCCTAAAATTGATAATGGACTATTGCATTATGTATGTTGGACAAGTTTATTGCGAAAATTCAGCAAGGTCAAGGTTAACATTCATGGAATCATTGTGTAGAATCAGAAAAACAAGAAAGTTTCAGTCAGAGTGAAAAACGTGTTAAGTTCCAAGTTTATTCTCTTACTTTTGACGACGTCACTTGCTACAATTAACAGTAACAGTTTCAATATTTATAATCCATCTACAAATTATCGAATTATTTGCCTTAACACATATCCATAACTTTTACTACACACACAATATGTATGTAAATAGCCTTGTTATCATTTCGCTTCAATGGTTAAGGTGGGAAAAAGGGAGGTGACAAAGTGGTAAAGGTGTCTCCTTTTCAGTCCAGGGATGGTCACTTTGTGGGTTCAAGCCCTTCTTTGGTCATCACCATATATAAAACATGTGAAATCCACATTGGTTATTTAAAGGAGCAGACTCACGAGTCGTTTAAATAATCTTCTAGCTTTCATCACAATCAAGGTAAATAAATATGTCTACACAAACTAAACTAAAAGAGAAAACTTCTTGATTTACTCAGACATGCATTAACCATTGACAATTCAAAAATTATTACTCAAACCCTTGACCAGGGTAGAACTATGTATTTCAAAGACCCTGTCTGGCCTAATTAAAGTAATTAAAAAAAAAACCAAAAAACTCAGGAAACCCATGAAACATAATAAAATCTTTACATATTCATTTTATATGAAAATCCATGAGACAACACCTGTAAACATATTATAGACGCATGCACAACTCGTGTTATACTTCAACAACTATTGTTTTACTTACGTCTGGAAATAAGATCGAGTAACTGGGAGGTAATTTCTCTACTGATACTGGTAACATGAAGTCCCCAACATGAAGTCTTCCATCCCTCATCAAAGGTAGCCACTGCAAATATGTATTTCATGACTGAAATCTTTGTTTCTTTCTTATACATGTATTGAAATAACATGTACTTAGAAAAAAAAAATCATATTGAGTAGTATTCTTCTGTTGTGGAAAAATGTCAATTTTTCTCTATTTTACGTTAAATTTAGAAACACTTTTAACTACTTCTTACCCATTAGATCTATATCTCAAATTCTATATAAATAAAAAAAAAGGAATAAGTCAAAATTTCTTTGAGCAGTAATAATAAACCACGCACACTTAAGTGGCACTATTACACCAATGGATTATATCTCTAAAACTGGGTCTCACAATACCATAAAATATGCAAAGGAATAAAAAACAACATACAGTGAACCCAACTGGAGTTTCAACAGCTGACGCTGGTTCCCCTTTCTTTGTCTGACAGCTGATATGGTAAAAGGTAAACAGTAAATGATGGGCATCAGTAAGATGAGCTGGGAGCCGAATCTTCACCTCTTCATAGAAATCTGGAGACCTGAAAAATAATCAGAGTTAAAGCACCAGTCAATTGCAGTACAGAATTCCCCTTCCACAGGTAATAGCAGGGACTTTTGTTTTATCAATTTCTTGGTCAAGAATCAAACCCTGCAGGGAAATTCAGATAGAAAATGCTCTGCTAAATGAGTCTAAATTGAAGTAGAGTATTATGCCAGCCATGAAAAAGATTAACTTGGCATTTGTAAAATGAAGTTACATTTTAGTTAAATAGTCCCGGTATTTTATCATAGTTACAATAGGACAAAAAAAATGTTTTTTCTTCCTTTGGATTATGGACTTGTCATTTTGTCTCATTGCCTTCGTAATCAACAAAAAAGTAATGTCAGGAATATTCAGATTTTTTATTTCCGTTAAAAATACCATGTAAATAATGTAACAGGCAAATAATAATGCGGAAACCACTCTAACGGGTTACATACATGTATATAACTTACTTGTTATGATAGGTGACCGATGTGTAAGCCTCTCTGGATAATTCTGGGCAGTTTGACTTCCCAAATATTGCCTTAAATACAGGGATAGTAAACACAGATAATAAAAGGTGGTATGGTATTTTGTTCAATCATATTTCTAAGTCTAGTTTAACATGCAAAATATAGATTCCATTCAAATTTTAATTTCCATACAAATTGTAAACTACAATATCCATACAAATTGTAATTTCCATACAATTTGTTATTTCCATACAAATTGTAATTTACATACAAATTGTAATTTACATACAAATTGTAAAATGCAATATCCATACAAATTGTAATTTCCATTCAATTTGTTATTTCCATACAAACTGTAATTTCCATACAAATTGTCATTTCCATACAAATCGTAATTTCCATACAAATTAGGCACTTAATCAATAAAGCAGGCATATATTGCATGAAAGCTTGACTATCAAGCTTGACTAAATTCTTGATCCATATTGGTAGCATATGCTGGTTTTAGAGTATTACAAAGTCCTCCATGGTAAAGCGTCATAAAGACTTAAAATCAATAGTCATTTTCTATTTTGTGTTTTAAGAGTGCCAGGGACATAAAATTCTTTATTGAAAGGTAGCCATTCATGGAAAGTTTGGAAGTTTTAACTTCTACCTTGACGCCAGGGCCTGAAATATTATAACATTGAGACCACAGCAGCAAATACTATATCTAAACTTAAAATTCAATTCAATATATGAAACATAATCTCTATTTCTGTAAAATAAAATTTTATATTGCAATATATCATATCATTCCTTGATCATGAGACAAATTCTTGCAATGTATAACATACACTGTCAATTGAGCCGTCCAATTAGCTAAGTAAGTAGAGTGTTGGACTGTGAATTGGGCAATCCAGGTTCAATTTCCAGACAGTGCAGGTCACTTGTTGCGATTGATCATGAAATCTTTTCTGCGTCATTTGCACTGTACCTCTGCTTTTGCTTATACAGAAATTTCAGTTCCTTGCGAAAGTGAGGGCAACTGGTACTGGTAAACTGCTTGACAGCCTGCCCATGAACAATGCAGTGGCTGAACTGTGCTCTAGTAAATTCAATGTGGCTTACTGCCGTGATACGAATGAAAACTTCCAAAACCACCATCACACTCTTAAGAAAATTCTTTGAAATAACAAGGTGCCATATGAATAAACGTAGAAGAAGTTTATCCCAAAATATTGACAGAAAACTTACCTGTAATGCTCCACTTTCCTCCTCCCCATGCATCAACTGTATCTTAACAGCGATATTTCTGGCCGAGCCCTGTCTGTTGGCAAAGTTCAAACTTCTTGGATACACGTAAAGCAAGTTTCTATAAAAACAATACATACATTCATCACAATGATATCCCTTGTATTTAATGTTTTTTCCAATTTTTTGGTCACAAAATTTTTTTTTTTACATCTTCTTCTTATGAACCGAGTCTCTTTGTACATTCATACAATTAAGTCAAAGACAGATTTGGAGAATTTATCCCTTACCACCCTCCATTTGCTAAATGGAGTTGTCCATCATTCAATCTGGACAAAACCATACAACAATTTTAGGGGAAAATTTCAAAATCTAAACTGACTGAATAGGGAAATGTGAAGACCATGACCAGAAGGCACAGTCATGCCGGCTGAACCTCGTCTGCACAGGTTGTATAGGTAAAATTAGCTACTGCCAAGAGGGTAAAGGTCAATATATTTCACCTGTATGTTGTGGCCATAGAGAAGACCTCGTGTGTGGGAAACTCCAGGATTTCTTTGATGGGTTTATTTTTATCTTCAGGATAGGGCTCAACTTTCCACAGATCTGCTGTCAATACTTGTTTAGGCTCCTCTGGGCATGGGGATATATCAAGTTTTAAAGTTCCTGAAAAAAAATCATTGCTATAAATAGATTTGTCTCTATTAAATCAAGCTAAATATAGAAAGATATACAATTCAGTATCTTTAAATGCAACTAAGGAGAGAAATACTGAAAAACAAAAAAAAATCCTTTTATGTAAAATCTTGCTTACTTATAAATGCTTAATCCATAGTAATTTTGTTTCCTCAACAACTATTCACTATTTTGGAATGACTGTCAAATACCATAGCTTTAAAACAGACCATGTTCTTAACAGCCAACATTTCAATCAGAGAACACCAACTATAAGTCAAAACCAGTAGCTCAAACAATTTCAAACCAATCTTGACCATTGCCAATTTTCAAGGTAAAGTAATCTTGCTATTTGTCGAAAACTTCACAGAAAAGCTACCTTGCTGAAGATTCAAAAATGTTAAAAAGATTGTTTAATAACTTGAAAAGGAAATCTTACCTGGTATGCATTTGACTCTCTTTAGGACATTTGATGGTCGTTTTATATCAATAAGATATTTGTACAAGTCTTCATCACTTAATTTGTCCCCTTCCTGAAATAAAAGTTTTCTTTTTTTTTCAAATTTGATTTATAAGAATACTTTTTCAATACTTTTGAAAAAAAATATTTATAATTTCATTCTAGGGACACAAGATACAGATCCTGTAGCGATCTTATATTGTTGTTTGAAATAAAAAGTAAATTCTGCAGTAGAGCAACTCAGCTGAAAGAAAACAATGAAACGTGTCCAAAAATTAAAAAAAACAAACATTTTAGTTCTCCTTCAGAAAAATTAAAGTGTTCAAATTACCTTTCAAAAAAAAAAAAATTTCATTGGACTCTGCGGATAGATTTTATTTTAATTTAAGCTTACAACGTACTGATACCCAAACACCATAAAATTCTCAACAATTGTCAAAGTCCCTTTCCAGCAAGTATATTAAGTATGAGAAGAATCAATCTCATCTTTCTTAAACAGATGATTTTCATTGGAAACTACACAATATAGGGAAAATACTAGCAGAGGCATATCTAGTAACAATTGATGTTTCCGCCCTATATAATACATATATGTATGTCCATCCTGCACCGAGACGGCATAATAGAAGGGTTCCCGCTGTCGCTCGCCAATGGCGCAAATATATTAATTATGGCGCCAAATGCTACAATATATTAATTCTAGCGCATAAAATCTTTAATTGGCAAATTTTACTGCGCCAACATAAGATGAAAATATCTGGCAACAAGTACAATTAAAGTCATTAAGCGGCCGCTATTATAGCTTTAAAATAATTGTTAATTGAAACATCAAAAAGCACTAACATGATAAATTTAATATCACACAATACTAACATCATAAACTTACCTGTTTAAAGAAACTTGACACAGTCAAGGTCACTGGTCTGAAATTACTGAGATTTCCACCATAATCGTCTGGAGACCAACTACGACGTTTCTCGTAACCTGATCTCCCACGCTCGGTGCTATAACTTCGGCTTGCAAGGATGTCATCTTTTGGTCTCTTTCTGAAGCTGTCGTACTGTCCTGGTTGCATTCCACTTCTCCTATCTACATAGAAAAAAGTGACAAATTATGTTAAATCAGTGGACTTTTGTAATCTTCTTTAAGTATGTCTCTGTATGGCTTATAAAGTACTCTATTCAAATCAATGAGGTTAAAGGTACATGTACTAAATAAACAATATTTAACTGGAAATACTTGGTATGTCAATAGGATAGGGATGCCCCAATATTCCACTGTTTTGTCAGTTTTGTCAAACTACAGACAGATAGCCCGACAGCAGGATAGCTGAACATTAGGGGAAATCTACATGATAATGATTAAGAGCACCAAAGACCCTGTTTTATTTAGTTTGTCATATTTTATATACAAAATGAAAACAATTTACCTAAACTAGCAGCCCGAGTCATCTCCGACTCTGACCTGATCGAGTCGACGGATGTTTCTCTCTCGTAACTGTGCGCTCCATTAACAATGTTCATCAGATAGATGGCAGTCCAGGCAAACGGCATACGGTACTTGCCAAGACGCTCACAAAACTGTGCAGCATTTGATCGATATTTGTCTTCTTTGCTCTGTTGAGGAAAATAAAAATACTATTCATAACTTATTGTATTTTAAAGGCAATTTATTTTCAACATCATGGTATTAATTTTGAAAAAGCATTTTTTTTTAGGAGATAAAATTTCATAAGTTTTATACCCAATGAGAATAAGTTGAATGAGATATAACTTATCAGTAATTTTTATTCATGCAACATTATCAATTCCATGGAGTAACACAAAAACAAGTTTGATTTGTAATAAATGATCTAGATAGTTTAGCAGTCTTTATATCTTATAGGAATCTTTACTTGTTTGTAAAACCTTAAAGTACATAATTCCGTGCTTGTGCTTTGTATTGTGTGATCATACACTTATGAAGAATGTTCAAGTTTTCTAACATAGATTTCTGATTTAATGATCCCCATGAAAATGCTTTCTTAAAACAATACCATGAAAATATTTTTAGTGTTTTCTTTTGTTTTAAACATAGTAACATGCACTCATCCCAAGCAAGCTAAGAAAACAAGAAAAAAGTAATTTTTATGCAGTATGGAAACCATCCCATAAAGTTAACATTCAAACATTTATTTGTAAAAATGAAGCATGTTGAGCGAAAAGATATCAGTTTGGTAAAAGTCCTATGATGACATTACTGTAAAAACTGTTTGCTATTTATAATCAATTATATGTATTATTTTATTTTCAACTTTCCTAGTGCACTTAACTCGGGTTATCACAAACATGTATACTTTCTTTTTAATTATCCAAGATAAAATAAGCTATAAATCTAAATTTAAAATCAGTCATTTACACAAAATTTTCATAAATCATTCTTAACTCCCTTAATCAACATAAATCGTTTGTACTGTTCAAGTGAGACTAAAAAGTTTTGAAGCACCGCCCTCAATACCATATTCCTGTATGTACCAAACAAGGCGCTCAAATGTTTAAATATTAAAATCTTGCCTCTAAACCTGCCAAAATGCACTCTAAAGAGGTCTAATTCATCTGTTCTCATCAATTTTTTCGATAATGAATGAAAAATGTAAGAATTGGTGAAAAAAGCGATATTTTTCTACTTTGTGATCATGATTTCTGCAAGCGTCTAGAGGTACCGCTCTAACATGATAGTGAGTTAAATCCGTATTGTTTGTGCTTGTATAAAATACCAGTAGGTACGGTACAAGTAATTGTAACAAGAGCTGTCGGTAGGACAGCACGCTCGACTATTCTAAGTGCTTGATAGTAAAAGAGCCTTAATAATGTTAAATATTCTAAGTTCACAAAAGGGCTAATTTTTTTTTATAAAATATAAAATTGTCCCAAAAAAGGCACAAACCCTTCAGTAGTTATGGAGATAACAGCTTAGAAGCAAAACTTTACCATGAATTTTTTAAGTTGAAAAAGGGAAGAAAAATCAGCCTAAATGCAAGATAGAATTATGGATCTTTGTCAGTGACCTACAATTCTGACCCTAAATGCATATGTGAAGTTTTAAATAAATATCTTTAATAGTTATTGAGATATGTAAAACTTGCATTTAAACATTAACCAAGAGACTAAGTAGAAAAGGGGATATGAATCAGCCTTAATGCAAGATAGAGTTATGGAACTTGGTCAGTGACATACAATTATGACCCTCAAATTATGACCCTAAGTACATGTGTAAAGTTTCAAGTAAATATCTTTGAAGACCTTTAACCTTTAACCAAAATCTCTAAGTTTCAAAGGGGCAAATAATTCTGCAAATATTGCAGACAGAGTTATGCAATTTTGCAAAATGATGTACATTGTTACTATAAAAAAGTATTGTAAATTTCAATTGAATATCTCAAGCAATAATTGAGATATTTGACTTTACAAAAAAACTTTAACCAAAATTTCTAAGTTTCAAAGGGGCATAATTCTGTCAATATTGTAGGCAGAGTTATCCAACTTGTCAATCTGATGTACCTTGTTACTATAAATAAGTATTGTAAGTTTCAATTGAATATCTCAAGCAATAATTGAGATATTTGACTTTACAAAAACTTTAACCAAAATTTCTAAGTTAAAAAGGGGCATAATTCTGTCAATATTGTAGGCAGCGTTATCCTACTTGTCAATCTGATGTACCTTATTACTAAAAATAAGTATTGTAAGTTTCAATTGAATATCTCAAACAATAATTGAGATATTTGTCTTAACAAAAAACTTTAACCAAAATTTCTAAGTTAAAAAGGGGCATAATTCTGTCAATATTGTAGGTAGAGTTATCCAACTTGTCAATCTGATGTACCTTGTTACTATAAATAAGTATTGTAAGTTTCAATTGAATATCTCAAGCAATAATTGAGATATTTGACTTTACAAAAACTTTAACCAAAATTTCTAAGTTAAAAAGGGGCATAATTCGGTCAATATTGTAGGCAGAGTTATCCTTCTTGTCAATCTGATGTACCTTATTACTAAAAACAAGAGCTGTCTGTAGGACAGCACGCTAGACTATTCTAAGTGCTTGATAGTAAAAGAGCCTTGATAATGTTAAATTTTTTAAGTTTACAAAAGGGTTAATTTTTTTTATAAATTCTTGTTATAGGCCTTAGAGAGAGTCTAATTAAACAGTATTGGCTTGACTATTCGGAAAGTAATGTCACAAGGGTGTTTTATTGAGTATAATAATACTAATTACCTATGAATACATAAATTTGACAGAAAAGGTACAAAGGCTTGTTATTAAGATGTTTTATCAAGTAAATCACTGCTTAATTATTATGAATGCATAAAATTGTCCCAAAAAAAGGCACAAACCCTTTAGTAGTTATTGAGATAACAGCTTACAAATGAATTTCTAAGTTGAAAAAGGGGAGAAAAATCAGCCTAAATGCAAGATAGAATTATGGATCTTTGTCAGTGACCTACAATTATGACCCTAAATGCATATGTGAAGTTTTAAATAAATATCTTTAATAGTTATTGAGATATGTAAAACTTGCATGTAAACATTAACCAAGAGACTAAGTAGAAAAGGGGATATGAATCAGCCTTAATGCAAGATAGAGTTATGGAACTTGGTCAGTGACATACAATTATGACCCTCCAATTATGACCCTAAGTGCATGTGTAAAGTTTCAAGTAAATATCTTTGAAGACCTTTAACCTTTAACCAAAATTTCTAAGTTTCAAAGGGGCAAATAATTCTGCAAATATTGCAGGCAGAGTTATGCAATTTTGCAAACTGATGTACATTGTTACTATAAAAAAGTATTTTAATTTTCAATTGAATATCTCGAGCAATAATTGAGATATTTGACTTTACAAAAAAACTTTAACCAAAATTTCTAAGTTCCAAAGGGGCAAAATTCTGTCAATATTGTAGGCAGAGTTATACAACTTGTCAATCTGATGTACCTTGTTACTATAAATAAGTATTGTAAGTTTCAATTGAATATCTCAAGCAATAATTGAGATATTTGACTTTATAAAAAACTTTAACCAAAATTTCTAAGTTAAAAAGGGGCATAATTCTGTCAATATTGTAGTCAAAGTTATCCAATTTGTCAATCTGATGTACCTTATTACTATTAATAAGTATTGTAAGTTTCAATTGAATATCTCAAGCAATAATTGAGATATTTGACTTTACAAAAAACTTTAACCAAAATTTCTAAGTTAAAAGGGGGCATAATTCTGTCAATATTGTAGGCAGAGTTATCAAACTTGTCTATCTGATGAACCTTGTTACTATTAATAAGTATTGTAAGTTTCAATTGAATATCTCAAGCAATAATTGAGATATTTGACTTTACAAAAATACCCCGGTCACATATTCACGGAAAACGCCCACGGAAGAGCCACGGATTAATTCCGGCATCGTCCGTAGCTACCCGTACTGGTCAGTAGCTCTCCGTACTGTAACCGTAATCAAACGTAGTAGTCCTTGTATATCCGTAGCGATCCTTGACAATTTTTGAACATGCACAAAAATTTGCTACGGAAAAATCAACCGTAGCGTATCCCTGCTAGTCCGTATTAAACCGTACTGATACGTACTGGTCCGTACGAAAACCGTACTAGTCCGTACTGATTCGTAGTCCACCAACTTTCCACGGTTTGGTACGGAGAACTACGTATAAGCTACGGTTTTAATACGGATTAATACGGCATTGCCAAGGAAAGCCACGATTGTAATACGTTGTTCTACGGAGAGGCAAGGATTAGCACGGTCTTATACGGTTTAATGCGTTGCAACACGAAACGGTACGGAATGGTACGGTCCACTACTGTTAAGTACGGATGAATTAAGTATCATGTACTTTTTCAAGGGTATAAAATTTAAAAAAAAAGACATATTTGTTGGAACATTCAATAAATGATAATTGCCATTTACTGGCTGCAACTTTATATTGAAATGGCTCAGAATGCGGAGGCAGTGGTCGAGCTGCTTGATGACATGCATAGAGGTTAAAATGTATTAATATCGTACTACAATTCATACATAAGTAATAGAATAACATTTAATGCTACATATTTTAAGTTTCTCATAAGACTCGGACGCTGGCCTTCAGTGATAATAAGATTAATTAACAAGCTTTTTACATATTTTTAAAACATAAACATTCACGATAATTAATGTAATTGTAAAATGAACAGCAAATTTTAAAATTAAAAGAGAAGCAGTATTGATGAACATTTTTCCTTTATGATTACTAGTCTATATCTAATCAGGTAAAAGAAGACAGACGAGATGGTGGACTAGAAATGGGCTTTTACGAAGACCGCTTCACGTTAAGTACGAGGCTCTCATGGCCGAACTTGTTGAGGATCCAGCGTCCTTCAAAAAATCAACTTTAATCGGACCTGATGTGTCTCGGGGTTTGGACGCGATTAGGCCGAATCCTCTCCGCCAAAATCATTGAACTCTGCAATTTGTTTCTAGGTGTTCTTTTCTTGTGAGGCAATTTGAAAATGAGCAAAAAGAGGTTGTGGACGGATGTCTATTAGGGCCGTATAAATCCATGGCAATTCGTTCTTCTCCGTATCAATTCGTTCTTCTCCGTAGCAGACCGTACTTATTCGTACTAACCCGTGCTTTTACCGTAGCAGACCGTACTTATTCGTAGTAACCCGTGCTTATACCGTAGCATACCGTAGTGTATCCGTAGTGCATCCGTCCTGATTCGTGCCGCTCCGTATCAAACCGTGTCGGTCCGTAACAATCCGTGTCTCTCCGGGTGCTTTTGGTGGTAAATCCGTCGGACTCCGTACTCATACTATTGTGTGTCCGTACTGGAACCGTAGCGGACTACGGAATTTCACATTTCCGTAGTAATCCGTGAACGATTAGACCGTAGCTCTTCCGTGACATTATCCGTGAATATGTGACCGGGGCAAAAACTTTAACCAAAATTTCTAAGTTAAAAAGGGGCATAATTCTGTCAATATTGTAGGCAGAGTTATCAAACTTGTCTATCTGATGTACCTTGTTACTATTAATAAGTATTGTAAGTTTCAATTGAATATCTCAAGTAATAATTGAGATATTTGACTTTACAAAAAACTTTAACCAACGCAGACGCTGACGCGGACGCTGACGCCGACGCCGGGGCTACTACAATAGCTCTCATATTCTTCGAATAGTCGAGCTAATAAGTATTGTAAGTTTCAATTGAATATCTCAAACAATAATTGAGATATTTGTCTTTACAAAAAACTTTAACCAAAATTTCTAAGTTAAAAAGGGGCATAATTCTGTCAATATTGTAGGTAGAGTTATCCAACTTGTCAATCTGATGTACCTTGTTACTATAAATAAGTATTGTAAGTTTCAATTGAATATCTCAAGCAATAATTGAGATATTTGACTTTACAAAAAGCTTTAATCAACACAGACGCCGACGCGGACGCTGACGCCGACGCCGGGGCGACTACAATAGCTCTCATATTCTTCGAATAGTCAAGCTAAAAAATAACATGAAACCTTGTGATATACAATTATGTTGCTTCATAAGCATCAATTACCATAAAAAATAAAACAAAACAAAATAATGTTCTGAAACACAAAAACAGCCCCTGCCTTATATCTTACCAGGAAATAACCAAAATTTTCAACATTGTGGTGAAATTTCCAATACTTTGATGGTCAACAAGCTTTATAGTTCAATTTTGAAGTTCAAGCACTTTTGAAGGAACCAAGTTTTCCTATTTTGCATGCACGTTTTGTATCACATATTTCACTCGCTACCAATGATTTATTAGTTTAATTTGTCATAATGATAACACACTGAGGACTTTGTTTTCACCTTTTCATCACTTTTAATAACACATAATTATCATGTGATATTTTACAACATGGCCAAAGCTATACCTAAAGCAAATATTCTTATGGATGGGCTCATATGTAGAAAACTATCAACTTTTTGCCATGCACCCTGTCATCCTTTAATTATCAAGCACAACTGTCACGACCAAGCCTGGTCTAGGGCATTAAGTGGTCAAAGCCATATTAGATTTTCAAGCCATCAAAAGCAGGCTTACAACGGTGATGTAATGATCAAGATTTAAGCTGTCCACATGAAAGACAGACAGACAGAGGGAACAACAAGAGCTGTCCGTAAGACAGCGCGCTCGACTTTTTTATTGCTTGCCAATAAAAAAAGTTTTTGCAGTAAAAGGCAATACAAGAATCTCTGTATTTTTAAAGTGAACTAGTTGTTTGATACCCTTGAATATTACAGCAATGTTTATATGACATAATTTATGGTAAAGTGAACAAGTGGATAGGAATGAATTTTTTTAGATTTTTTAAGTTTTTTAGTGCTTGCCTATAATACAAAACATTGACAGTTAAGGGCCATAATTCAAATAAAATCTTTGACAGAATTACCTTCTCCTGGACATGTTTGGGAATCATGATTGTAAACAAGTATTCCAACTTTCAAATTAATATCTCAAACAGTTCAGTCAAAAAGTGGACTGGTACTAAAAACTTAACCAAGATTCTAAGTCGATAAAAGGCCTTAATTTTTAAAACAAATCCTTGACAGAGTTACCTTCTCTTGCGTACAGATGGGGGTAATGATGTGAAATAGCATTAAAAGTTTCAAAGCAATATCTCAAAGGGTTAAGGCAATAAGTGGATTTTACCCATATTCAATGTATTTTCTAAGTCAAAAAGGGGCATAATTCTGTCAAAAACCTTGACAGAGTTATGTCCTCTTGTCTGTTGATGAAGGTCGTGATGGTAAACAAGTATGGTCAGTTTCAAAGCAATACCTCCAATGGTTTTGAAAATAAAGTGAGGTGGTACAAAAAACTTAACCAAGCTCAATACACTTTCTAAGTCAAAAAAGGGCCATAATTCTGTCAAAAACCTTGACAGAGTTTATGTACTCTTGTCTGTAGATGGAGGTTATGATGGTGAACAAGTATGGTAAGTTTCAAAGCCATACTTGTAATACTTCTGAAATAAAGTGGGGTGGTACGAAAAACTTAACCAAGGTGTGACGCCAACGCCGACGCCGACGCCGGGGCGAGTAGGATAGCTCCCCTTTTCATAGAAAAGTCGAGCTAAAAACAATATGCCTTCTATGCCTTCACAGGATTGGCAAGGTAGTGGCATACAAAATTTTCCAGCATCCATTTCCTTCCTAAGAACATTCAAGTAACATTTAACTTTGAGAACATAAAAGATTTATTTTGTAAAAGTTAAAATATACCCAAACAACCAAAAAATGAGTAAATGCATGAACGCTTACCCTCCCCGGCCATTTCTTCTGGAAAAGTTCTCAGTTATTTTGAAAGTGTTATCATAAAATACAAGTAAGAAATAAAACGGGTAAATGGTTATCAGCATAATATTGCTTATATTAATAATATTACATGTATATTTAAGTAATTCACATGCTGTATAAGGTTAAACTAGCCTATGGTAGTTTAATTCTTTCACAACCATTGTTTCTTCCATAATCCAGAATTTTACTTGTGATATTTTCTTTTTTTCTTCTAATCCAAAAATCATTTTGTTGTATTTGTTCACATGAAATTTACACAAAAGTTAAAAAAATTTACAGTACTCAAAAGAGTCTTATCCGAAACATATATGGCTTAATTTGACAGTACTTTAACTTCTTATCTGAAACACATAATATGATTGATTATGGGATTCAAACATGTGAAATAGATTCTATACACTCTCTCTACTGAGCTACAAGTACAAGAGCAGTCTATATTTATGAACAAGCATATACCATAGCATTGTTTATTGTAAGATGTTATATAGATATGAGTAAAAATGCAGAAATATTAAATCAAAAGGGTATAACCAAAATCAGGTAAATCATCGGGAAAATAATAATGTCCAATTTAAGGAAACTATGCAGGTTAAAATTGGGTTATATAACAGACATCCATTTATACAGGGTTTTTAAATACTATTGCATGTTTGTAACATCACTTTTCATTGGAAAATCTTGATGTTTATATAAACTTTATACACCGCTGCTGTTAAAGATTCTTAACAGGTTATATAACATTATATAAACAGTTCTTTCTAATATAACCCTAAAATAGCAGCTCAGGTTATATGTGCAAACAACTATTAAGGATATGGTCATATAACCTGCACAAAAAAGGTCATATAACTTGCCAAGAAATTGTGTTAACTAACAATATTTCACACATTCATTTATATAGGGTTATATAAGAAACACCCATTTACGCAGCAGTTCAGGTGATATATGTAAAGCAACCATTCAAAATATAACCTGCCAAACATATTTTCATAACTGATAACATAACAAACATACATTAATATAAGGATATATAACAACCATCCATTTATATTGGGTTATATAACAAACCTCTATTTATATTGGGTTATATAACAAGAGCTGTCCGTAAGACAGCGCGCTCGACTTTTTTAGTGCTTGCCTATAATACAAAACATTGACAGTTAAGGGCCATAATTCAAATAAAATCTTTGACAGAATTACCTTCTCCTGGACATGTTTGGGAATCATGATTGTAAACAAGTATTCCAACTTTCAAATTAATATCTCAAACAGTTCAGTCAAAAAGTGGACTGGTACTAAAAACTTAACCAAGATTCTAAGTCGATAAAAGGCCTTAATTTTTAAAACAAATCCTTGACAGAGTTACCTTCTCTTGCGTACAGATGGGGGTAATGATGTGAAATAGCATTAAAAGTTTCAAAGCAATATCTCAAAGGGTTAAGGCAATAAGTGGATTTTACCCATATTCAATGTATTTTCTAAGTCAAAAAGGGGCATAATTCTGTCAAAAACCTTGACAGAGTTATGTCCTCTTGTCTGTTGATGAAGGTCGTGATGGTAAACAAGTATGGTCAGTTTCAAAGCAATACCTCCAATGGTTTGAAATAAAGTGAGGTGGTACAAAAAACTTAACCAAGATTCTAAGTCGATAAAAGGCCTTAATTTTTTAAAACAAATCCTTGACAGAGTTACCTTCTCTTGCGTACAGATGGGGGTAATGATGTGAAATAGCATTAAAAGTTTCAAAGCAATATCTCAAAGGGTTAAAGGCAATAAGTGGATTTTACCCATATTCAATGTATTTTCTAAGTCAAAAAGGGGCATAATTCTGTCAAAAACCTTGACAGAGTTATGTCCTCTTGTCTGTTGATGAAGGTCGTGATGGTAAACAAGTATGGTCAGTTTTCAAAGCAATACCTCCAATGGTTTTGAAATAAAGTGAGGTGGTACAAAAAACTTAACCAAGATTCTAAGTCGATAAAAGGCCTTAATTTTTAAAACAAATCCTTGACAGAGTTACCTTCTCTTGCGTACAGATGGGGGTAATGATGTGAAATAGCATTAAAAGTTTCAAAGCAATATCTCAAAGGGTTAAGGCAATAAGTGGATTTTACCCATATTCAATGTATTTTCTAAGTCAAAAAGGGGCATAATTCTGTCAAAAACCTTGACAGAGTTATGTCCTCTTGTCTGTTGATGAAGGTCGTGATGGTAAACAAGTATGGTCAGTTTCAAAGCAATACCTCCAATGGTTTTGAAATAAAGTGAGGTGGTACAAAAAACTTAACCAAGCTCAATACACTTTCTAAGTCAAAAAAGGGCCATAATTCTGTCAAAAACCTTGACAGAGTTATGTACTCTTGTCTGTAGATGGAGGTTATGATGGTGAACAAGTATGGTAAGTTTCAAAGCCATACTTGTAATACTTCTGAAATAAAGTGGGGTGGTACGAAAAACTTAACCAAGGTGTGACGCCAACGCTAACGCCGACGCCGGGGCGAGTAGGATAGCTCCCCTTTTCATAGAAAAGTCGAGCTAAAAACCACCCATTTATATTGGGTTATATAACAACCATCCATTTATATTGGGTTATATAATAACCATCCATTTATATTGGGTTATTTAACAAACCTCCATTTATATTGGGTTATATAACAAACATTCATTTAAATAGGGTTAAATAGCAAACATCCATTTATATTGAGTAATGCAACATACATTTATATTAGGTTATATAACAGACAGTCATATTTATTGGGTTTTATTAAAAATCATTTTATATTGGGTTATATAATTTACATCCATTCATATGTGGTCATATAACCTATCAAATAAATTTTTAATGAATTTAAGATACTACACAATTGCTTATTTTGATTAATATAAAAAGAAATTCATAAATTTGATGCAGCAGGGTTTACAGATTATGTGAATATTAGGATTATCCAATGAAAAACAATGTTACAAAAAGGTGCAGTGCTATAAATTTATCTATTACCTTTTCCTCTTTAATGTAAGGATCAGCACACTCTGATATATCCCCTTGTTGTAGCACCTTCTCCAGCTGAAATAAAACAATACTTTAAATCTATTAGCAAGAAAAGCCTCTTTATTTACACATAACAAAGTTTGTCTTTTTTCAATTTATACCTATGTAAACCTATATTTACAGCTGTTGTCAGAACAATTATAATGTACCAGTAAGTTTCCAAGGCAAGAGAACCAATTTTTTTCAAAGCTTACAGGTCTGAGGTGTCTGTGTTTCTGTGGTGACCTACAAAAGGAACATATTTTTAAAGTTTACCTACCTAAGGAACATATTTTTACCAACCTAAGGAACATATTTTTGTGGTTAACTTTACTTAGAAACTTATTTTTAATGTTTACCTACCTAAGAAACTTATCTCGAAAGTTTACCTACCTATGGAACATATTTTTAATGTTTACCTACCTAAGGAACATATTTTTAATGTTTACCTACCTAAGGAACATATTTTTAATGTTTACCTACCTAAGGAACATATTTTTAATGTTTACCTACCTGAGGAACATCTTTTTAATGTTTACCTACCTGAGGAACATCTTTTTAATGTTTACCTACCTAAGGACATATTTTTAATGTTTACCTACCTAAAAAAACTTATTTTTAGTGTTTACCTACCTAAGGAACATATTTTAATGTTTACCTACCTAAGGAACATATTTTTAATGTTTACCTACCTGAGGAACATATTTTAATGTTTACCTACCTAAAGAACATATTTTTTAATGTTTACCTACCTAAAGGAACATATTTTTTAATGTTTACTTACCTAAGGAACATATTTTTAATGTTTACCTACCTAAGGAACATATTTTTAATGTTTACCTACCTAAGGAACATATTTTTAATGTTTACCTACCTAAGGAACATTTTTTTTAATGTTTACCTACCTAAGAAACTAATTTTGAAATTAATCTACCTAAGTAACTGCTGCATTTTTTTTTAAGTTTACATATTTAAGAAACTAATTTTTAAAGTTTACCTTCCTAAGGAAAGTGATTTTTAATGGTTTGCCTTCCAAAGTGACTAAATTTTAAGTAATTGCCTACTTCAGGAACTTACTTTTAAAGTGTATATGCATACAGGACATATTTTGGAGTTTAACTTCCCATAGAACTAATTTTTTAAAGTTGACTTGCCTATGATTCATACTTTGAAAAAACAGATACCAAGTTTATTATTTGCTTCAATAAATTCCTGCTTTATATGTCAAACAAGTAATAAGTCAATTTCTTAAATTATAACCTTGACCTGATAATGTGTAAATCCTACAAAAGCAGGTAACTACATAACAAAAATATCTGTTCTGGTTCTATGAAAAACAGGGAGTAGGTAAAGTGAAGAAAATCTAGAAATTAAATACACTGTATGCTCCCCCTTAATCTTTTGAAGACCATAAAAGACAATGCTTCTTTTGGGTTTTTTTTACCCTGTTTTCAAAACATTTTTAGTCATAACTCTGTAGTCAGTCGACCCAACTGGTTATCTGGCTAATTAACCAGTTATTTCTAATCGTCTGTCCACCTAACTGGTTATCTGGCTAATTAACCAGTTATTACTCATTTTGTTCACAAGTGACTGTTAATTAATCCCACATGATTTCTGAATTAGCTTTAAGAGTAACAGAACAAGAGCTGTCCGTAAGACAGCGCGCTCGACTTTTTTATTGCTTGCCAATAAAAAAAGTTTTTGCAGTAAAAGGCAATACAAGAATCTCTGTATTTTTAAAGTGAACAATGGCCATGAGCATTAAGATATTTAGTGAAGAATTATTTTACTGAATTGTGTGATACCCTTGAACACTGCAGCAAAGTTTGAAATGTTTAAGTCAAAAGAGGGCTGGTAAGAAAGAAAAAAAAACTTTTTTAGTGCTTGCCTATAATACAAAACATTGACAGTTAAGGGCCATAATTCAAATAAAATCTTTGACAGAATTACCTTCTCCTGGACATGTTTGGGAATCATGATTGTAAACAAGTATTCCAACTTTCAAATTAATATCTCAAACAGTTCAGTCAAAAAGTGGACTGGTACTAAAACTTAACCAAGATTCTAAGTCGATAAAAGGCCTTAATTTTTAAAACAAATCCTTGACAGAGTTACCTTCTCTTGCGTACAGATGGGGTAATGATGTGAAATAGCATTAAAAGTTTCAAAGCAATATCTCAAAGGGTTAAGGCAATAAGTGGATTTTACCCATATTCAATGTATTTTCTAAGTCAAAAAGGGCATAATTCTGTCAAAAACCTTGACAGAGTTATGTCCTCTTGTCTGTTGATGAAGGTCGTGATGGTAAACAAGTATGGTCAGTTTCAAAGCAATACCTCCAATGGTTTTGAAATAAAGTGAGGTGGTACAAAAAACTTAACCAAGCTCAATACACTTTCTAAGTCAAAAAAGGGCCATAATTCTGTCAAAAACCTTGACAGAGTTATGTACTCTTGTCTGTAGATGGAGGTTATGATGGTGAACAAGTATGGTAAGTTTCAAAGCCATACTTGTAATACTTCTGAAATAAAGTGGGGTGGTACGAAAAACTTAACCAAGGTGTGACGCCAACGCTAACGCCGACGCCGACGCCGGGGCGAGTAGGATAGCTCCCCTTTTCATAGAAAAGTCGAGCTAAAAATTACCACTAGAATCAAAGATCAACTGTCACAGAGAAATTTAGCCTCAACTGGGGACCTTACAAATCTGATGCTTTCCCTATTGGGCTTAGTAGGGCTAACTAGGTGCTACTGTTTGTAGTTTTCACTCAGTAACACAGCAGAAAGCCACAATGAATTTAGAGCACATTTCAGCCACCCAATTGTTCCTTGGCATGCTGTCAAGCAGTTAACCAGTACTAGTTGCTTTCACTTTCGCCATGAACTCAACTGATTACTTCAGTACATGTCAGTGTAGAGGTAGAGTGCGAATGACTGTAGAAAGGATTTCTTTATCAATCACAACAAAAGAGACCTGCGATACCTGGGAATCGAACTTGAATCTCTCAATTCACAGTCCAATGCTCTACCTATTGAGCTAACGGAACAGCTTTAGGACTAACCAGGCACCACTGTAATCTATTAATAGTATCACACCTACCCTGATTACAAGGAAGACATCTGGTGAGGGATATGTTATACTGAACACTCCAGCTTTACTTGTAGTAGAGAGGTCCTGGTGGGGAACATGAAACCTGATCATCTGTTTAAAATTGTCACCATTCAAGTCAAAGTAGAAATTTTCCGATATCTAAAAACAGAAAAAAAATCCAAATCTTCAAAATACAGCTTATGCCAAAATACAGTAAAACAGAACTCCACTGAGTTCTAAAAGGTTTAAAGCATCAAATTTGAATTTCTAAAATATTCAACTTGGAAACTTAAAATTTCTAACATAGTTCAACTTGGACACTTAAAACAGACAGATATGCAAATGCTAATGCAGAGATATATATACTCAGAATTAATTTATATAGTATTTTAACTATTTCTGAGATATTCTTATCCAGATACAGGTTAATTTTCTTTTTTAGGGTCATTTTTTCCCAATTAAAACAAGAGCACTGCATGCAGTGTTAATGCCCATCTGTTAAATTAAATTAACCACTTAAGTTGAAAAGGGGCATAACTGCCCGTTGTCTTACAACTACCTCTTGTCATGATTGGCAAGTATTCCAAGTTTCATATTGATACCTTAAAGATCCTGTAACACATTTTTTTCATGGTTTTATTTCATAAATATGATGCTCAAATTAAGATTTGTCAATATTGTCAGTTCCAATAAGCATTATTTATAAAGATATTACCCAATTTAACATTTTATGTACATAAAGGGAGGTAATTAGAAATTTATTTTCTATAAATTCTAAGTCACAATTTTCAATAAGAAATGAGTGCATATAAATAATTGATTAAATATAATGTGCACAAATATTTGCAGTACACATTTTACATATTCTTTGATGTTTGAAAATTGTTATATTTGCATAATTATATACATATATAATCTTTTGCAAGTGTGGTATACACATAGTAACAATATCAGTCACAAAACATACAGGATCTTTAAATATTGTTTGAGTAATGGGCTACATTAAAGTTTGTGCATGACGACAACGATTGAGCAATCATAATAGCTCAACTTTTTCTTCAAAACAGAAAAGCTAGTAACTATCCTAGGAAAGCAGAGTGTGGGAATAATAAAATTGTGCACACAAATCACTGGTCAAGACCTTCATCAAATAGTAAATCACTTCCTTCATCAAATGGTAAATCATTTGTCAGTTTTTAAAATCCAGTTCATACTTATAACATATTTGTCATGAAAACGCCAGTCTACTTTATTATCATTATTTAAACACCTACAATATACACCTCTGAATCAATATGCAGGAATTGGGCCCTTCTTTGAATTATAAAATTTCTGTTATAATTTTAAAGGGATTTCAGTAACCATTTAGCAATCATTGAAGTACCTTGTCAAACTTAATGGAAATCCAGACTGAGCAACATGATATGATTATAAGAAAATCAAAGATAGGCTTGCCTACTTAACTTTCCATCAGAGGAACAAGTTTACATATGAACCCCCAAATACAGCAATCAAATGTCATTTAAATTTTATCTTGATATAAATGTCTTATATATTTTGTACTTATGGTAAGTATAACATTTGTAAGCTAACTATAGACATACCTTTTTCCTTTCTTTTGCATCATACACAGCCATTGTGGCAAATATTGGCTCTACTTCAAGCTCTAGTCTGAAATCAAAGAGATGATTTGTGGATAATATGTATTCTAAAATATTTTTACACCATAAAATGTAATGGTTTCTGAAAATTTACCGGAATTAAAGACAGGGTAAAAGGAACGATAAAGTATATTCTGGAACATCTATAAGCATGGTTTCATTTTCCAGAATCAAAGAAAAGGGTATATAAGTGTGTATTCTGGAACAACTCTCATGGTTTTCTAAAGGTGTTTTCCTATCATATTTTTATCATTAACTTTTCAAACTATTCCTAGCATTTTTTTACTATTACAAAATATAATTACTGAAATTTGTTATGAAGTTATTGAGATTGCTTTGAGACAGTCTCTGTCTTCACTCAAGGTAATTTTTGAAGCAATACACATGTAGAAGTCAGGGATTTTTCTCTTCTCTAAAACTGATCTTGTTTTGATATGACAGAAAAGATTTAGCATAATTAAATAGAGATCCAGATATGTGTGGTAATAGATAACAATATAATGGTCAAATTTCATTTAATTTTGCAAAAATAACTTTGAAGTTTTATGGGTTTTTTGGGGTTTGGTTTACTTCTGATGTTGATGAGGTGAGTTGATAAAAACACCTTTCGAAACAAAACAAAAATCTACTTAGGAAGTAAAGATTACTAATGGTTTATAAAGTAACTTACTTCAGTTGAAGACATTTAACAAGAATTCTGTGTCCAAAGTGTTCTGTTGGGGCCATCACAAAGGCTCTTTTCTCAATCTGTTCCTCCTGTTATATAAATACACAAAATATTTATAAATTACTTGAAACTAAACAAAAGTTAACTAAATACAAAAAATAAATACAACAATGATGCTGATAGGGATAAGTCTTCACTACTAGTATAAAGCTGAGCAAGAAATTTTTACATAGTAATAATTTCACCTTGACATTTATCAAATGCTTGTGCCATTGGCATTATAATTTAACAGAATCATTTAATATGGTCATTCAAACAAAAGTTGGATTTCCTTTCTTAAACACATCATTTCTCAATAGGAGTCATAAAATCAAATTTAAACCAATAGTAGGTTTCTAAAAACAATCAAGTAAAATCTAAACAACAAAATATTCCCATTGATCTAAAAAAAAAAGATGGAGCTAACTCCTGCAGATTTTACGTTCACTTATAATAGTACAACACTACATATTATACAAACACAATAATTACTTATCAACTTGTTTCATATAAATTTTATTAATTTCAAATGTGTAAATAGATCACACTTACACATGGTTTATTTGTAATATGCTGTTAGGGCAATGTATAAATTTTCAGTAGTAATAAAACTAATTGCCATTCATTAAAACCATTAAATATACTTGTATAATTTTACAGCAATTATATGTCTAAATTGTTTTAAGTGTAGCAGTTTGTTTGTTTGTCTGTTTTGATTTTTTTCTTTTGACATATCTTGACAGTCAATCCACTTAGCCGCCTTTCCTGGATAACTTACCAGTAATAATAAACTCCTCTGCAAGTAACCAACTACTTATCTCACATGATTTCTGAATCAGTAATGAAAGACAATGACCATTAGACTCAATGTTCCAAGAACAATTGTCAGAAAAATTTTGCTTTTCCAAAGGAATGAAACAGTAACCTGTTGATTACAAATGTGAAGCTCTCCCTATTCACCTAAGCTGACAAACCAGTGTAGCAGTTATACATACGTACCTCGTCTTGTGGTGGATATAGAGTGAACACTGTATCTTGACGGTGTTGCTGTCGCTGGATTTCATTGTTACGATCCACCTCTTCTTGTGACACTCGGTCAAACAAGTTAGGCAACTGTGCATCAGCTTGTGACTGTTTCAAATCAAATATACTACTTGCCCAACTTCCACGTGGAGTTTCACTCATGTGAATAGACTGGCGCTTGTTAGGTAAATCCTGTTAAGAAAATGATAAAAGAAAGCATTTAAATCTTGCATTTATTATTATCAATTATGATATATTAATTTATCAAAATATCTTTAAACCAAGAATACACCCTTGTTAATACCTCAATCTTAACAAAAAAACATATTATGGTCTTTCTGATATGAAAATAATTAAACATTGCTTGAAAAAGCACTCTCAAGTTAAAGGGACTCCACTGAGGTCTTTTGACATGACCAAAAATATTTCTCAAAGTTTAATGTTCCATTTGATGAAGGCCTAGAGCAATAACTTGTGTGCAAAAATTCAGATAATTCACACACTCACTTTTTCCAGAATAAATATTCTAATTGTGAAAACTGAAGCAAAATTGAAAAGCGTTCCAACGCTTTTCACTCAAATCGGGCTAACAATAGCCCAAAAATATGATTTCCAATTAATTTCTGAGTAGATGTTTTAATTATCTTCAGTATATTTTTATGTGCCCAAGTTGATTTATGTAAGAAATTCACGTTTTACATTTTTAGGCTTTTGGGACCTCAGTGGAGTTCCTTTAAAAATAGACCTATTTTTACTGTTTGAATATTGCTTCAAAGTTAGATAATCTACATACCTTATCTTGCTCACAAACATCATCAATGTCCACCTCATATTCTTGCTGGACCAAACATTCTCTGTCTATATTCCTGTTATGTGTGTACTGCTGATACCTGAAATACCAGTGTACAGTGAATTTATTTTTGCTCGATAATGACCCCAAATTGTGGCCTCCTTACAAATGCCAAAAAATTCACAAAAATGTGAAAAAAAATCACTATAAGCAGAATTGTTTATCGGTACAACACAAAATAATGAAATGATAATTGACAATCTTGAGAAATTTGGTTTATATTTTTTAAAGGAATCAAAAAAAAAAAGCTTAAACAATATACATAATCATTAATTGTATAAATAAAGTGAATACTAGGGGTATGGGCTGTTCCGAAAAAAAGAAGAGAAAAAACTCACTGATGTAGCCAAAAATATCTACATTTGTATATACATGCACAACATATTGTCTTCATCTTGGTGCAATTATGTTAAACATTACATTTTGAAAACATTTAGAGGGAAGAATCTTCATGATTAAACCCTTTCCCTGTTAAATACATGTATCTTAAATGTAATTGTCCATCTTTCAATCTGCACAAAATTATTCATCATTTATAGAGAAAATATGTACTGCCAAGATAGCAAACAGTGCAAATGATGATCAGGCGGCTGATCTTGGTCCGCACTGGTCACCTGGGTAGATTCAGTTGACACCAGCAGGCTAACGGGTTAAATACACATCATATATATCAAACATATGCTGACGGGAGCATTTTTTGGGCATTTAGATACCATATCATTTAATCTATGAGTTATGATATAATGCTTTTTTTTTAATTTGCTTTTTTTTGTGTATTGCTGTTTACCTTAGCTATCGGCTTTTCATTAAACGCCCTATCAACCCGAGTGATCAAAAGTCTATGTTGAATAGTCACAAATATACTACAGTTAAAATCTATTATGTTACTGAAAACACTTCAATCTTCATTGCTTTACAATGGTTAAGTACAATATGTAATCATTAACAGAAACAAAACAATATTTTGTCACCCTCTGGCCGAAACAGGTTAACTCCTACATTTAAACATTAGGAGTTAACCCATTGCTGCACTAAGGTGACAAAATTTTATTTGTCAAGAAAAAAAATGAATGACCTTTAAATTTTTTTAGTTTTTTCTTACCTGCGACTGACTATAGTATAATCCGCAGTGTATCTTCTTACACAGTCAAATACATGTGGATCTACTTCCCCTCTGTAAGCAATAATGAATATTACATTTATCATCAAATTTATATATATAATATACAAGAAATTATGTTGTTTTATCACATCTGGCACCATAGTTTTCCTAATGTAAACCACCAGGGGTCATGAAAAAACACCAGCAGGATGCCTTTATTTGAGGCAAAGTTTCTTATTTGAAACTTTCACAGCATGTTTTTAAGAGCAAAGCAAAAATGGTATGGTTGATAGTTAAAAGTGACAAAAAAGCCCAAACGGACGACAATGGAGAATAGGGGTGGGGCTTATGTAAGGATAAAATGTACATGTTGACGTTATACTTTGACCATTTAATGAATCCAGCTGTTAATAATAGATAAACATGTTTTTGGAATCTTTATATAGGTATTGCTTAGTTCCTCTAGTTTAAACATTTATTGCATCTACAATGGCATGTAACTGCAAGAACAATACAGTAAAGCTGGATTTTTCTTTTTTGCACCCGATTTATCCTGGTGCAAAAAGGCAGAATAGTCTTATTCATCTGCCATTACATTTCCTTGGGCTTCAGATTGATCTTATATGCATAATGAAACATATGGAGTCTTTTAAAATGTGAACTATCAGAGGTCATTTAATTTGTGTTAATAATGTCAAATTATTTATGTCACGTAGAAACTTTGTTACTTTTATTGTTTAACAGATGTACAAGGAAATTAAAAAATAAACCATTCTAAATATATATAATAGTTTACTTCTAAACAATATGCCAGTCACATTTCTTCCACTTCATTTTAAGTTACAAACATGTATACATGTACATGTGTAATTTTATCATTATGACACAACATGACATACCCTATTTCTGGCACAATGTGCGTCACTGTGCGGCATCTTTTTGGTAATGAGAGCACTTCAATATCATCATCATCTGGGTAAAGAAGTCTGTCCCGGTATGGGTCCCGGTCAACTAAAGTCTGGTTCTGAACCACAAACTCCTCAAAATCTGGCGGCTCTGCTACATCGACACTGCCTGTCAACTGGAAATTACAATCCGTATTAATGTATAACTACACTCAGTTCTGATTATGGTACATTTTCATTATGACCTTATTACAAGGAAATAAAATTTGTCTTTGCAATCAGCTATACTTACATGTATTTGTATAAGCTTTATTCTTACCAAAGTACAATATTGTAACAACGTTGGTAGAACGTCATAATATTGATAATGAGTATAATAATATGCAAAAACTAAAGTTGGTGGATTAACATAAAGGAATCTTCCCCATAAGGCATATACATAAAGATTTATAAGGACACAAACCACTCTTGGTGTTGAGCTACAGTCAGGTGCAAAAAGTATTGGTGAAAAGGGAAGTAACTGATGCATGCTTAGGAAATAGGTTACTTTTGCTAGTCTCTCTTTACTAATTACATCATTCTCAAGGCCAAATATGACGTCATAGAAATTTGATGACATCATAGTTCTAGAATACTATT
Source organism: Ruditapes philippinarum (assembly GCF_026571515.1). Lineage (NCBI taxonomy): Eukaryota > Metazoa > Mollusca > Bivalvia > Venerida > Veneridae > Ruditapes > Ruditapes philippinarum. The sequence continues at coordinate 26,395 of NW_026852323.1, read as the reverse complement.
GTTTACCTTTGGAAATTTTTGAGTGTTAATGACTGTGTCAAATATTGTTAAAAGATTTTGTGCAGTGGTTCTACTTAAAACAAACCAAGAAGTGGAAGGCCAAAACTTAACAGCAAAAGGAAGTTTCAGGTGATGATAGGGGGGTATATTTGCTGGCATGGAGTGGGGACTTTAAGAAAAGTGACAGTTATTATTAGCTCTGCAAAGTACAAAGGCATTCTTCAGGATAACATTTGGCCTGTTATTGTAAGACATTTTCCTGATAATAATTATTTATTTCAAGATGATAATGCCCCAGGACACATATCTCGCTTACTTCAAAAATATATAGCTGACAGCATTTTAAAGTCCATTTCTTTGCCTGCACAATCACCTGACATTAATATTATTGAAAATACATGGTTATACATCAAATGAAAATTCAATACAGACACCATGTAATCAACAGCAATTACAAACTTTTTAGTGAAATTCAGAGGATATAAATGGACATCCCTACAAGTTATGTTCAGAGCCTGTTTTTGTCTTTACTCAGAAGGTTATTGTCAGTTATCAGACTGAAAAGTCACTTGACTGAGTATTAAGGTAAGAAAACAATTAGTTTTTGCAGTTTGAGCAAACTAGTAACTAGTTTATATGAAGGAAATCTATGATTGATTGATTCAGATAAATCCAATATGGCCGCCAAAATCACCAATACTTTTTGCACCTGACTGTAGCTTTTCACCAACTGAGTTTGTGTACCTTAAAATGTTTCAATATTACCTTATATAACTGCAGATGTAAGATAAACCAGACCTTGTCTATATGATGTTTTCTTGTCAAACACATTCAAAACCAAAAGAAAAACAACAAGCCTTTACCTAAATTGGAAAGTGAAAAATTGCCAGTATATAAAATAAATCATTAGAAATTGTCTCCATTTTTTTTGGAAAAATTCTCATTTCTAAAATTCGGAGAAAAAACTAACTGTAAACAGTTGATGTTTTCTCCACTACTACCACTTTTTGTGGTTTTCTCAAAATTTGATGGTAAAAGGGCTGAAAAACATTCAGCCTATTTCTACTACAGAACACTGGGGTTTTTTTTACTATTTTTTTATACTGTCATCAATTATAAAGGATCTGAAAGAGTTTTTTTATACCTCTGTTAGGTTCACACCACTAACACTCCTTGGGAGATCATTGAATATTGTTGATGATATCTGTTTTCTGACTTCAGCAGCATTACCCTGTCTGTAACAATCAAATCACATGAGTATCGTGAGCACATTTGTTAAAATTAAAAATATTCTACAATTCCATTTTTTCTCCAAAAATAAAAATTTCCTATTGATTATTTTAAAAAAATCATTGAAGACATGGTTTTAAAATAGAACTTTGTTTTATACATGTATATATATATTGTACTCTCTATTGTGCTTGTAACTTGTCAAGCAATATTATTTTGACATAAGTATCTTGATGGCACACATCAGAACCCATCAAAATAACAGTTAATTAACATCTTAACTTTTGGACTTGAATAGTATACAGTCTGTCAACTCAAATTTCAGATTTTAATATAAATTATTTATTGTTTGTTTAATTGGATTTTACGTCACACCAACACATTATAGGTCATATGGCGACGTTCAAGCTTTACTGGTGGAAGAGACCTCAGATGCTCTTCCATGCATTATTTCAGGCACAAACGGGCACCTGAGTAGAACCACCGACGTTCCGTAAGCTAGCTGGATAGCTTCCTATCATGAAATGATGAAAAAAATCCAAAGTCCCTGTAGGGATTCAAACCCACAGCGGTGAGGGGCAAGTGGTTTGAAGTCAACGACCTTAACCACGGACATACCTTAACAGTCTACATCTACATGCCACAATTCAACAGTCGGCTGTCAATTTTTCTTGAAGAGTTTTTGTAATAAGCTTATTATTGACAACTGTAATAGGTCTCTGATTTTGTTTAAAGTAGGATTATGGAATTCAGCGCTTTAAAGAGCTCATTTGGGACAAAAATTCCATGTACCTTTCCAAAAAATGTATAATAATTAAATATGTATACAGCAAAAAAAAAAACAACAAATAAGGCCTAATATAATATTGTGATGGATATAAATGTTAACGCATTCGACACAACAAGATGGCAGAAATCAACTATTTTGAGCGCAAATGAATCTCCCAGAAGGGACTGTGAGTCTGGAATGGAGAAACACTTCATCCCCCCCTGCAAACACCTCAAGACACTTCACCCCCCCCCCCCCTTCAGTAAGACACTTCACCATTCATCCAATACTTTTTAAGTTTTAAAATGAAATGGAAAGTATCCTATTTTTAAATAGAGCCTCTTATCCCTCTGTTATTGACAAGACAAATGAACTGGATAACTGTCTTCAATATTCAGATTTATGCGGGGGGGGGGGGGGAGGGAGTCAAAGACAGGGTCTGCAAAGCCGGCCCGGGCTTTGGGCTTGCCAGGTTGGACTACACATGTACATTCAACAGGAAATCAAATAAAAACAATTGATGTTTTCTACACCTATCAATAAAATTTTCAGTGTCAGTTCTAGTTGGGCGCTGCCATTTTCAATGTAACTCAATGCTAAGTAGGGGAGGTATTCCAATAACGAAACAATCACAACTTTTCAGATTAATAATAATCATCAAAGTTTCCGAGTGAAAACTGAAGTGCATGAAATATTGACCGACACCTTTAAAATGGAAAAATGACTTTTTTTAACCGACTTCCCCGTTCATAGCGAGCTTGAAGAGCTGGCTCAAAGGGCCTGCTCTCAAAGCAAGATTTAGGGTAATGTGAGTACCTGCTAGATAGTGATAATTTTGAAAACTTTTATCGGAAGTACTGAATTGACACATCACAACTTTTCGAATTACAAGATAACGATAAAAGCCGAGGAATTCTGATTGAAAACAGATGCGTAGACTGGTGTCCTGTGCACTTTTATATGTACCAAAATAGGACATGGAACCAGAATAAAAAGAAGCAGTGTTTAAAATACCAAATGACAGTTTTAAAATGGAAAATGTAAAATAAAGTTTAACAATTATTTCACAGTCAAAGTAAATCAACTTACAAGCTCACTTTGAGGCTTTGCCTTTGTCATATTAGGCTTTGCCTAATAAATTTCATATTATTTGGATTTATCTGACAAACAAAATTAGTCAAAACGCAAGCATTTGCAATATAAAAACCTTTAAATCAACCCAAATGATACTTATTTTTATGAGTCATAAATTAAATAAAAAAAAACAACACTGAAACCTGACAAATCATAAACACTCGTCACTGATAAACAAATTTCAATTTTCAGCAAGATATATCACATTTGTACTTTAAAAACAAAAACTTAAAAAAACTGGCGGTGAAGCAATGGTAACATACTTATTTAATTTCTGTGCAAAAGCTCTTTGGCCTGAGCCAGACATTTTTGGATGCTGAATGAATCTATCGTCACTTCCGGGTTCGATCTGAGTCTACAAGCGCTTTGTTTTTAATCGGGATAGAATAAATACCGGTATCAGGAACATACGGCCCGATTTTATTTTTTTTTTTAATTTATTATTTTTCTAGGTTATTATTTGGTTTTAGATATTGTCGTTATTTGTAGCAATAAAAAATAGTTGATAATGTCAGCTACATTATGACCAATATACTGACTAAAATTAAGTTTAAATATTATTAGAGCTATAACAGTTTGCATATTACCTAACTTTAATTGTGGTAATCAAGCCCTGGGTATCGTCTCGATTTATTCAGGGAATATACATAAACAATTACAATATTGTCACATATATCAACTTGCATATATAAAGCACACAAAAATGCAACAAAAATAATTATAAAATTAATAAATTTGTTATATGTTACCCTAGGATTGCCAATTAAGCTAAATTAAAGCTTATTTCCAATAGGGTCCATTTACTGTAACATTAACATAATATTTTAACTGTTAGAGTAGGGCAAAATCAGTCTAACATTATATTTCATGAGAGTAATTCATTTAAAAGATAAAAACACAAAACGAGAAAGAGCAAAAATAAAAATGTCAAGGTATTCTTTTCGAATGAAGGGATGCTGGCACAAATCCTTTTAAAAAGATATTGAGGATGTGACTTGACGAGACTTTGGAGGCTATTTCAGTACAGTTAGCTGTAGGAAAGAAAAAGTTCTCATATAGACTCAATCAAACCAAGTCTGCAGTTTTCATGTAACTTTGCTGTTTTAATGCCTCCGACCAGGAATCATTTTTCAAGATATTCAAACGTGAATGGGTTATGAGGAAATTTAAGTATCTATAGGGAATCAGGTGATTTTTGGTCTGCAAGAAATATATAGCTGATGTTGAATTTTGTATAAATGTCAGTTACAAAACTACCTGGTCGCAGCTTACTGTACACATTGTCTAGGTTAATTATAACGTATAAAGCAAAATGTTTTTGTCAGTGATGCCAAATAATTGAACTGTATTCTACCTGTGGTCTTACATATAAATGTTGTATATTCATTTCCTTAACATTTTAATAACAAGTTGAAATGTTTCATTTAATAAAGCGGGTTAATTGGTTGCATGAGAAATATTAGGCCCAGTTTAAATATTTGGAAACGGTCACCCCAAGATATTTTGATGTTTTTAAATGTTGTTGAATAGGGACAAATTACAAAATGTTTCTTATGCGAGATTGCGAGTGCTTTATTAATTTGGATCAATTCCATTTTCCAGTCTCTCTCAAGTTATTGGGATCATTTTTAAAATTTTACAATGCTGCAGAAGTAAATATATGTTAACTACGATGTTATCAGCATAGAGACGGACCTTAATATTTATGGTTGTTGCTATATATTTCTAGTCCTTGGGATCATTGAAAATTGAGTAGTGCTCAAGCAGGTGATATCGTGTGTGAGGGATCTTGCACGTTTTCATTTTCCCTCGTGTACAGACTAAATGAAACCTTTTCTGCAATTTCTTTGTAATTGTGCTGATTCTTATGCTTCCGAGGGGTCTCTTTATTCAAGATATTCATGGAAAGAATTAATGTATGAAAAGAAAAGACAATAATAGAGTGCTAGTAAAAGCACCAATTATTACAGGGAATCTCGTTTATAGGTCGCTACTCTGAGACAATTTTAGTCAAAAATGTCATAACTCAGCAAATTGCTTCAGAGTTAATACGTTGAAATTTTATAGATGGGTTGATAATGGTCAACATCTCCAATTGCTTTAGCTAGAGAAATCAATTACTTTAAATCTGTTGTTTGACCTTTGTGAAAACTATTGTTAGGCATATAATTATAAGGCATACTCATTGCGTCTCACAGCTTCTCTTTTGTCTAAATATATGCTTGAGGTGGTAATTTCTCAGGATCTTTATACATATATAAGACGAAGCCGGATTTTCTGATGCAACATAAAAGTGCTCAAAGTCCTAACTTTAAATTAAGTGTCAAAAAGAACTTGGAACAAGACAAATATAAATGATCTATTTTCATGTACACATGTAAAATATATGTACCTATGGTGTAATTTCATGTTTTGATGAGTCTCAGTATCAGAAATGTCCAAAATCACAGTGTTATTATCGCATAAACATTTTTTCTCCTAATATATTAAAATTCATTGTTCTGAATACGTAGCTTCATGGATGTTTGAAAAATAATGTACAATTTATATCCAATCAGTGGCTTTTTAAATTCAAAGTTCAAGTCTGCAGGCTATGCTTTAACAATCTATTCTCTGGAAAGCAGCTTTTAATTCTTTCAAGTAGAAGTATAAGAGATGTAATTCTTACACATAATTAAAAGAATAACTAGTAATAAATACAATTAATTAATTCAGGATGTGTCGAGCTTAAATTTTATTTCAAATTATATATATGCAATTAATCATGTGTATATATTTCAAATACCCTTTAAACAGTTAAGTACTGTTAACATATGTACTACCTAATTATTATAAGCTAAACTATTTTACTGTATTACATGTATTGATTTAATATGGAAAGTATTTAGTGGTGTTTAGCCAGATGAGATATGGCCAACTATTACAAGATTGGCATAGTACTATTGATACATCCTCTAAGTGTTTAGTGTATCGTACATATAAAAATACTCATTGTTTTGAAAAATATCTAGATGTACTTCCTTTTGACATAGGCAAATATTTATGTAAATTTAGAACAATGAATCACCTATTACCAATCGAAAAAGGCAGACATTTGGCAATTGATCATAATAATAGGGTCTGTTCCTTATGTCCGTATCAAGCTATTGGTGATGAATTTCACTACTTATTTGAATGTTCGTACTTTAATGACATAAGACGTAAATATCTTCTTCCCAGGTTTTACGTTCATCCCAATATTTTTAAACTTGACACATTAATGAATAGTTGTGATAAAACTATTCTACTAAAATTATCTTTATTTTGTAAAAACATTATGTTAAAATTTAGATAACTAATACTTCTCATTCTCCGTTCCCATTTGTTACAATATAAAATACATGTTGTATTGAATTCAGTACTTGATGAAATGAACAATATGATCTCCTTTTTGTTTATTTAGCTAGTCATAATTGTATTTTTATATTGTGATATTAGTGATTTTTGACTGTTATTTTTCTGTTTGTTTGTTTGTTATAACCAGTTGCATATTATATGCATTGGTTTAATAAAAACTGAAACTGAAACTGAAACTATCAATCGCAACTACTCGGCCCTTTCCGTCAGTCTTCGGATAAGGATAATAGATAATAGCCGAGGCTGTTCCGAATGATCTACTATTCCCGAAGTTTGACGGAAAGGGCCGAGAAATTGCGATTGGACTAGAATATAGGGAATTTCCAGTTCTATATATAGAAATTCCCGGAAAACGGTTTATGAACGTGACACAATTAATTTTGATCGTTTCAATTCAATTAACACGTTACAGTATGATTTGATGTGATTTTAAATTAATTTTAGCCGAGGTAAGTTTATTTCCGACATTTTTCTTGCCACATGTCTTTAAACAAGTATAATTTAGTAAACACGTACATGTTAAATTAAACTCATAAAACTGATAAGTTGTTTACGCGTGTCACAACAGATACATGTATACATGTAAGTAATAAACTGCCAAAGACTGAAAGAGTGATATAAGAACTCGTGTCGTGACAGACTGATTTTATTGGAGATGTTCTTTTTTTTGTAAATCAACCATATAAAGATTAGTTGGACTTATAACTGGGCAAACTGTTGAAACTGAATTTTAAATAGGTCAATCCAGTTATAAATTGTAATTTCAAAATGTACTGTACATGTACAGTAGTCAAGTGCTCACTGTAGCCTACTGTGCTTAAAATTAATAAATTGGATCATTGAAAGTCAAACCCTTAACAAGTATATGAGTTAATAGAAGTCTTTTCGTTTTATAGTCTTATTAGTATTAGTATGTTGTATGTAATCAGCTGTATATAGCCAGGATTATTAACGATTTTCCAGATGAAATTTTGTAAACACCTATAAGAGGAACAAATCGAGTCTATGCATCTCTTAGCTCCAGCAGGGGTGAGGTGCCGGTGGTTTTGACCCCAGGGTTGGCTTTAAGTTTGTAATAACAGACATTAGTCAAAAATCTTATCTTACCTGTTTTGGCGCCATATGACCTAAATTGTTTTGTATGTGCTGTGAAACCAACCAAGCAAACTGTTTAGATATTAAAATAAGCACCTTTGCAGAAATAATAAGATAATACATAATGAGAAGTATAATAATAATTATCATGCTGATATTAATGTTACTGCATTCATCTCTGTTGAATTGTCTAACAATTCAGTTGTTTATTGATAGTCAATCCTAATAGCATGCTAAATATCTTAAATGGACTTGTCCATCTTTCATTGTGGTCAAAACTCATTCAGCAATTTTAGGGAAAAAATAGCCAAATAGCGAATAGTGCAGTTGCATGTTTGATCATTCTGCACGACAGAATCTTTTGCCACCAGCAAACTAAGAGTTTTGATAATTATCGAACATTATTCAGAACTTTGAAAGTGCAGGGATGGTAAAATTAATTCTCCATACTGCCAAAGTTATCCCACTTGTACAGACATAATAGTAACAACATGCTTTAGATGAAAATGAACAAGTAAGTCAGATTCAGATTTTGGCCGGCCCTGATGTAATGTTGCATTTTGAACTTCCGTATGCATTATGGAAAGTCATGTTTTTGGTTTTGTCTTAATATATATCATTTCTGAAAACTTTAAGGAAGAAAATAAATTTTTAAAGCTCTTTACGTGTTTAGATCATAAAGATTTAAGCACAAAAAAAGCATAGACATTGAGGTATCTGATAAGTTAGTGACAAAAATTGAAATTGAATAATTTATGTAAATGTGACAAAAAAAGAGGCTGAAGTGTCAGACAAAGAATTTGTATGCATTTGAAAGAGTCAATATAATGAGTATTTTTGTATTTTCCCCTTAGATGTGCACAAATCTAATTTTAGCTGGACTTTATGAACACATTCTGGCATTTTGTGTGCAAGTTGGTATCTGCAAAACTCCTGAAGAGAGTAGGTTAAACTTAATAAACATAATAGGAGGTCACTATCCAAGGCCCATTACTAGACTAGCATGGATTTTGACAGCAGTATGGGCCATTTTTGAACTTAGAGAATTTTACATTATCTACACTCTTGTTTTACTATAAAGCACTGAGAATAGTCTTAATTCACTATTTATGGGAAAAGATGTGTAAGTGGCCTGATAGCTCAATTGGTAGACTAGAGCTGCAGTATGATATTCCGAGGGTCCCGGGTTCAAGCACTGTTCAGACTGCACATTGTTCTCTACCATAACATTTGCCACCCAACAGGCGACCGTGACCAGGCTTTAGCTCAGATTGTAATTAGCATTATATACTCTAACCCTGAGAAATTCGGGGACGAATTGCAATATAGCAGGAGAGTATGTCATGGTTCAGAATTGTTCACTATTTAGGGAGCAGCCCGATAGCTCAGTCGCTAGAGCCGTGGTGCGGTATTACAAGAGTTTGAGCTCGAGTCCTGGTTAGGCTGCACATTTTCTTACCCTGTGACATATTTTTTTGTCTGACCTACTTACAGATGTATATGACATCTAACTTACAGTTATGCATATACATGGTATAATCATTGATTAAAGGCCCATTATATCATTATTTTCTTTTTAAAAAAATTATTTTGGGTATTGGTATCTTGTTACAGTTTCCAAAAAATTGCTCATTTGCTATATAGATGAACTATCATTTGCTTCTGTTGCTATATTAGTAATTCAGGTATGATTATAGTGAATAGTATTTTGTATGGAAGTTAAAATATTGTAACTTTGTTTACTTTTTTCTAACTTGATGATCACTTTGAGTGCTACTATCTTCAGTTGTTTAACATCTAAATCCATTATTAAACATTTTAAACACATGTTTGACATTTCTAAAGAATTGAAAAAAATATGGATTTCCAAGGCAAAATGTGCCTTTAAGTTGATGCATGTGGAAAATGGTGGTAATAAGAAGGCAAAATTTGCCTTTTGAAACATAACTGTATATTAATAACTTCACATTAGCATCATTAGTACTTTAGTCTCTTTTCATTCCTAAAAAATGTGTAACATTTCTTTTCAAGATAAGAAAAGGGGAATCCCTGGTGAACGTCCAAAACAAATAACGACAAAAATTCAAAATATTAGAAGATAAATGATAATCTAGTGTATATTGAGGGTTGACTGCAGAACTGTTGTAATTCCTTCCTTGTTTCATACAAGTTATGTCAGTTTTGCGGTCAACCCTCCATATGCTTAATTTGTGTAATGTGTTTGTTTATAAGCTTGCACTGTAGTTTTAACTGTCCATGTATGATTGATGTGAGAGATTTTGATAAGAAAATGCTAACAAATTCATCAATAAAGCTGGGCTTATTTATGTGGCATAATGGCATTTAATTATCTACCGACAACTGAGGTATTGACTGACCCATCCTGCTTTAAATATGTAATAGTCTATTTAGAATTTAAGATTCAATGACAGCATTATTTGAAATTATTACCTTTAACTTGCTGGAACCAAAAATGATTAGCCTTTGCCACCAATAATTTTTATAAGGTGCCACTGGTCAGCATGCACATCCGTGTAGTCTGACTCTGGGCTCTAATTCTTGTTGGCAGCTCAATTTTTGTTTTTTGATGTTAAAATCACTTGAACTTTGAATGGACTGTTCCAAATTAAAAGCTGGACAGGTTCATTATAGAAATGTAGTAGGTTGAGGGTTCATAAATAGAGTTTGGTTACAGGTCAGCATGCAGAAAGAATTGTGCAACCCTTGCCAGCTCTATGTAAACATAATTACTCTCAGTTTCCGCAGGTTATATCGAGGGTCTAGAGCAAAACTTGTCTATCTGCTTTTATTTCTTTATAAAGATGGACCAGTTTTACTCTAAGCTCTTGAAATTATTAAAAGTGTAGAAGCAGAAAATTTCATTGCATTTCATAACCGACCCTGGAGTAACTACAAATTAAAGGTCTTGAGAGAGTCTTAATCAATTTGATCGACATTGAAAATTTTTGTCTGAAATATTACAGAGTGGAAATATGATGTTTTCATAGGATATAGAAAGTCACAAACTTAAATTTGCCTTGAAATTAATATTAAACTATATATACATTTACTTATAATTTTGAATTTTGAAACAACACCAAGAAATATGGATAGCATAATTACAATTTCTTTCTATGTACATTATAACCATTTGTCATTGATGATACTTTAAAAGCGCAGTAAAATTTATCTTGGATCTCCAAAGAAAAAAAAAATGAAGAAAACATAAAATATATAGTTTTACCTAACATGCATGACAAAATTGCTTTAATATTAATTATCTGTATAAAAAGACGCTTTTTTACAGGTACACTTTTCTTGTGTACCTACACAGGGTTTATTATGTCACTTGCATTAAATTAAAGTTAAGATAAGGTTGATGAATAGAAAATCAATGCTTGTAAAATTCAATTGAAGTTTAAGACATGAATAAACTTATTTTTAATTTTCGAAAAAGTAAAATCGATCAAACTGTTCAATTTGAATAACGGTATTGTATTTACTTGTATTTGAATGACGATCTTTTAAAAAAGGTTGAGTCATTTGTATTATGATTTTATTATTATCAAGCAGAAATTAAAAAAAAAAAATCAACCCTTGTTAAACATGGGAGAAGGTTAATATTTGCTGACACTAGCTGTTATATGTCAATATCTAGTTTATTCTGGTGTTCTAATTTTACATGGCTTTAAGTCATTTTTACTGCATCTTTACCAGTGTTTTTGTATATTTTATAAAGATCCTGTATATTACATTTGTATGTCAAAATTTTAATTATGTATCACAATTTAATTTGATGTCGTTGCCCTTGACATCGTATGACGTTGACATTATTTCCTGTAAACAAAGTATACCTAATGAAGACTTTTGAGGGACAAAAAGCTGTATATTTTGCAAATAAAATGATGACATTTTAAAATCGAAACTGTTGATTTCTATATTCAAACTTACATACTGACACTGTAATGTTAATGGAGCCGTATATAATCAATGTATATGTATGGACAATATTTTTCTGCCGATCAATAATCCATACACATTTGAAAAAATCAATCATTTTGACTTGAATTAATTCAATTTAAATGTGCATTTATAAACAAAACACATAATTATTGCATCATTAATGTACTGAAATCATTTTAACAGGTATAGAAGTGTCAAATTACAGACTTTTAATTTAAAGTAAACTAAACTAGTTATCAATATCTACTAACACTTGTCAATGCAACGTGCCTTGCACTGAATCAATGACAACTTTGCGTCCGTCTGTCAATCTGTCCATTGCAACATTTTCGTGTCCTCTGCTTAACTTTTATACTATGAAAAGTTTATAAGATAACTTGACATGAAGGATCACTATTGTTGGGCAGAACGCAAAATCACTACCCCCAAAGGAAAGGTCACACTTAAAGGTCAAATGTCACATTTTGTTTACTAAAATCACCTAGCACTAATGATCTTATTTTGAGGTCATTTTAGTCACCTCTCTTCACACTTGTTAGCCATTCCAATGTTCTACTGTGACAGGGGATAAAGCTGACCTTCAGACTGCCTTGTTTCTAAAGAAATTTTATTTGTTTGTAAATACTCTGTCAAATGGTTAAAACTGTTAAAAAATTGTACTTTGAAAAATTGGATTATTTGAGCTTACCCGGTAATTAATTTTATCAGTTTAACTTTAATTTAAATTACAAAGTTACAACATAATTTATGTAAATCATTAGGTTGAATGAAATTAGAATGGCCAAATGGTTAAAGACGTTGGCTTCAAACCACTTTTTTGACTTGCCACACACCGCTGTGGGATTCGATTCCCTACAGGAAATTTGGATAATCTTTATTGAGGGGAATTAAGCTATCATGCTAGCTTAAATGGAACATCAGTGGTTCAACTCGTGTGCATGTATTTACATGCAATCTGCATGGAAGGGCACCTCATGCAGGTCTTCCTCCATCAGTAAGGCTGGAAAGTCACCATTTGACCTTAGGATACAGTGGGTTAATTGGTGCCAAAATAAAAAGTCAACCAGAAAAAAAGAAGTAAAAGTGTCATTCAGTTAGCTGTGAAATGGTTAACTCTAACAGTAAATTTTATTTATACACATGCCTGCAGTTATGATATTGCATTAAAACCCATGTTATCTTCCTTAAAGGGACTTCCCTGTGTTTTTTTTTTTGACACATCATGAAATTATTTTTTCAAGATTAGTGTACCAGCTGGTGAAAGTCTTAACCAATAACTTGTGGGCAAAATTTTAAGATCATTTTGCTCAGTCTGTTTTTCCATAATAATTGTTTTAATTGTGCAAAATGACGTAATCAGGAAAAATCATGTAAAAATTGCTTTAAAATCAAATCAGTCTAAGTATGGTAAAAAAAAATATTCTCAGTTTAATAATGGTCGAGTGTATATATTTCATTATTAACTTTTGCATATTTTCTGTTTTTAAGCACCCAAGATTATAGATATACATTTTGTACATAGGGGTGTGGGTCATCGGATAAGTGATGATCCGATATGATCCACGATTCAGCACTTGCGATTCACAAATCGAACCACGAATCTTTTGTTATCAAGACACCCATAAAAACATGAACATTAGTTCTGAAAACATGTTTATTTTTTTTAAAACAATACTAAACTTTATTTTCATTAAACATAAATGCAATGCAAATATTAATTAGGTTAAAAGGTTGAAAACGAGTCGCGCCAATATAAAATTCCACCAGCAAAATTTACTTTCAATGAAAATGAGGAAAAAGCAGTTTGTAAAGCATGCCATGGCGAACTGACTTATACGGGTGGTACAACAAACTTGTCTAATCACATGAAAAGACAAAGTTTTTTCAAAAATTCGAAGTAAATTTTGCTGGTGGGAATTTTTATCGGCGCGACTCCTTTTCAGCCAATACATGTGATGTCACACTGACGTATTAACTTACGTTTATACATGTCACGTTATTATAAATCTATACATAAGCAACTAAAATATTTATTTATTTTCATTTATAAACATAGTGCTTAAATAAGGATAAAGTGATTCCTTTTTCGAAAGTAAATTGGCTTCCCAGCTCAGCATCATGGTACATGTTTGTTTACTTCCTGTCTTTAATGAGCAAATTATTTTTATGTAAACATCGCATAACTCATACACAAATTGATTTTTTTGACATTTTAAAGTGTGAGAAACAGTGAATGTATAATAAACAAATAAGATCGCGATCCACGATCTCTGGACTAGCTGACAGATATTTGTACTCGATTTTTCATTTTGATTCGTGATTATCCGAGTACTCGGATACTCGCCCCAGCCCTAGATATACTATTCTCAAATTTGATATTTTGAAAACAAAAAGTTGATGAAGCCCTAAGAAATTTAGAATGACCATTTATCGGATGAATAATAATATTTTGTTCCATAGAACACTTTATATTATCTGTTATATAAATACATGTATATGTAATAGCAAATTCCATTTATAATTCTTTTGTGGTTTGTTGTTATGTCTTTTACTAAATACTATCTATGTAATTATTCATTTAATTTAGTGTTCGGGGCATCCGTGGCCAAGTGGTTAAGGTCGTTGACTTCAAAACCACTTGCCCCTCACCGCTGAGGGTTCGAATCCCAATAGGGACTTTGGATTCTTTCATGTGAGGAAGCTATCCAGCTAGCTTACGGATCATAGGTGGTTCTACTCAAGTGCCCGTTTGTGCCTAAATTTATTCACGGTACAGCACCTGATGTCTTCCTCTTCCAGTAAAGCTGGAACGATGCGATATGACCTATACAGTGTCGATGTGACATAAAACCCCCCAAAAAAATAAAAAAAATGTTTAAATACTTGTGTTTTACCAGAAATTTTTTAAGAAACTTCGACGGCAAGGGAAAGCGACAGGAAAGAATGTTTCCTAATTTCTGGTAAGAAACAGCTACAAGAATGAATACCTAAACATTCTCAAGTGTCCAAGCTTTTTTGGCATCTGTTTAAAATTATTACACTTTATTAAAACGTCCACTACATGGTTTTTATAAAAACACTTTAATGAAAAATAAAGGCCCGACAATGAACGGAATTCGACATAGTAATCGACTTTTTTGTTCTTCTATTTAATAATTATCACACAGAATTTTGAAGAAATACAGTCATTTTCATTTTGGATGACAAATTAAAGCTGGACACTTAAAATTGTATTATAGACCAATTCACTTTAAAATTCCATCACCTTTATAAATTAATTTCATAAAAAAGTTTTTAAACTCTTTCAGAATATGATTTAAGAAAAAAATTGTAAAGTCATGATTATGTTTAATATTACTTGCACTCAGCTTATACAATATCTAGATAAAAGCTTTAAGAAACACTACAAAATTGGGTCAATTGTTCTATATCAAACATCTGTAAATATTTGTTACATAACTTTAATAGATAACCACAATAATTGTAAACACTAATTCAAATTATAACATGTTGTCAATGTTTGAGTCAATATAAGATTATTTATTACGGCACATCATCATATAACAAATTAAGGGGTGTCCATGGCCGGAAGGTCACCTGAGGTCTTCTTCCACCAGTAAAGCTGAAACATTGCCATATGACTTATAATGTGTCGGTGTGGTGTAAATCCAGTTAAACAAACAAAATTTAATACAACAAATTTAGCATGTTATATCAAACAATACTTTTCATACAATTAAATGGGGGTAATTTTGCCATGAGTGGGGAAGTAAAGAATGGGAAAGTAAAGGCAATGTGGGAAGTTTAAAGCAATTCGGGGAAGTAGAGGCAAATGGAGATAAAAGGCAAATTTGAGAAGTAAAGCCCATTTCGAAAGTAAAAGCAAATTTGGTGGGGGGGGGGGGGTAAAGCAATTTTTGGAAGTAAAGCAATGGGGAAGTAAAAGCAATTTTTGGAAGGTAAAGCAATGGGGGAGTTAAAGCAATTGGGAAAGTAAAGCAAAATTTAGAAGTAAAGCAATGGGGGACGTAAAGGCAATTTTTGGAAAGTAAAGCAATAGGGAAGTAAAGCAAAAATGGGGGAACTAAAAACATTAGGATGTTTAAAGCAAATTTTGGAGTAAAGCAATGTGGATACAATGGGGAAGTAAAGCATTGGGAAAGTAAAGCAGTTAGGGTGTAAAGCAATGGGGGAGTAAAGCAATGGGGGAGTTAACAATGGCAATGTGGAACTAAAGCAATGGGGAAGTTAGGGAATGGGGGAGTAAAGCAATAGGTGGTAAAGCAATGGGGAAGTAACAATTATTTTACTTTATTCAGACTTGAACAGCATTTTCTATTATCGCAGTGGTATGATGTAACTAAATGAAATAAATCAGCTACCATGTGTTACAATAATACATATATGTGTATATATGTCTATGTTCATGTTAATTAAATCATACCTCTAGACATAAGAGAGCTTCATGAAGTTGCCTTGCCTAGACTAGTCTTGTCATTTAAACCCCATTTGCCTTGCCTTTGTTGCGCGATTATTATAAAATAACATATATTGCCTGTTTTGTTCATACAAATTTTTAATTACTTGTTTTTTGCCTAAGTTGTTAACTGTTTTATTGACATTGCCGTTAGCCTTAACCATAATAATGAATTGCTTTGCCGTATTTTGCCATAAATACATAATGACTTGCTTGTATTGTACTTCTAATTACAATGATTTTGTCTTGTCTATGCTACCAGTAGCCATAATGACTTGCCTTGCCATGTAATGTTAGATCCACAATAATAACCTGCCTTGCCTTTAATTGTGCTAACCTCCATTATAATATTACCCTGCCTTGCCTTTGCTACCAATTATTATGCCCTTTGTCTTGGCTATGCTACCATTTTAACTGACCTGCATTGCCTGCTTTCCTTGGCCTTTAATTGTACTGTTACAGTGACCTGTTTTGCTATGCTACCATTCAATTTGACCTGTTTCCGTTGGCTGACTTTATTGCTATTGTGCTTCTGTTAAAGTGATCTGCCTTCAGCCTTTGCTACTTTTTTTTATTGACCTGCCTGCCTGACTGTCCTTGGCCTTTATTGTGCTGTTATAAGTGACATGCTTTGCCTATGCTAACATTTTAATGACCCTTACTATACTGTGCTTCTATCAAAGTGATCTGCTTTTGCCTAAAATTACTATTTAAATTAACTTTCCTTGCCTATACTGCGCTTACTAATAAGTGATCGCTGCCTTGCCTAAAACTACGCAATTTTTTTAATGACATTCCTTTGCCTTTATGGTGCTTCTATTAAAAGTGATCTGCCTTGCCTAACTACGCATTTTAATGACTTTTCTTGCCTATATACTATGCCTTTTATTAATGATCTGCCTTGCCTACTACCATTTTAATTACTTTCCTTGCCTTTATGGTGCTTCTATTAAAGTATCGCCTTGCCTAAACTATCACAATTTGAATGACTTTCCTTGTTCTATACTGGTGCTTCTTATTAAAATGATTGTCTTGGCCATGAGTCACTTGTAATGCCTTGCCTACAGTATCATATGAATAACATGCTTTTACTTTGATTTCCAAATAATAATGGATTTGTCCAGATTGCAACCAATTATAATGATTTTTCACTGCATTTAGACTATGGATTTTAAACACTGGAATAAAGTGTGTTGTGAAACTTAAGAATTATATTTTCCTTTTTTTTCTCAAATAAAAGCCACATTTTTAAATATTTGCATTTATGTATGTTTTACAGGGAAACAGTTCAATTGACATTATTTCAATGTGGACAGGGTAAAATAATCAGAGGGCAATGTTTAAAGTGTGCCAGACCAGTGGAGCTGTCAGGTTTGAAAAACTTTATAATTATATTTTTAATTTTATAGTTGAAAAATTGTATTACATGTTAAACTTACATGTACAAGTAAACTGTTTGAGTCATGAAAATAGTATGTTTGTAATGATAACCAATCTATGATAAAAAACTACATTATCTTTGTAGAGCGGGGTAAACTATTTAAATTGAATGAGGTTTGTAGTGTTTCAAAGTGTAACATCAAATGATTAATGAGCCGTGTCACGACAAAACGCACATAGTGCGTTTGCGACCAGCATATGGATCCAGAACCAAGCCTGCGCATCCGGCGCAGTCTGATCAAGGATCCATGCTGTTTTCGCTATCAGTTTCTTTACTTGTAATAGGTCTGTAAGCGAACAGCAATGGATCCTGAATCAGACTGTGCTGATGCGCAGGCTGGTCTGGATCCAATGCTGGTCGCCAAAACCTATTATGTTGGTTTTGTCTGACACGGCTCAATATTGTGTATGTGAAAAAGAAAGATACTTCGGAACTCGGTAACGGGGGTTTTTCCCATGTTGGGGACAAAAAGTGGTTAAGCATTTGATAATAAGCATAATGCGTTTGGTCACTCCTTATGAGAGGAAGTGCTTCATGAAGCTTTAAATTAACAAGTAAAAGTTTGTTTTTTTACCCTGGGAAATAGATCTGAATTAGAGGTGATCTTATCACAAGGTTTGACTGTAGATCCATCCATGACAAAATTGCAATTGCTAGTCTTGAAGGTATGAATATAATCTAGAGAATTTGATTAATTAGCATTTGTGCAATATATAAAATTAATCGTATGTTTTGTTTTTTTTTATCTTTTCTATTTAAAACAAAATACCAATAATCCTTAAAATGGGTTTCGGCTGAGGCTTTCCAAAAGCCTGAAAGCAAAACAAAAACAAAAATTAGAATTTTTCAAATTGGTCAAACTGGTTCCCAGGGACAACTGCATAAAAATTAAAGGCATATGATATAGAAATGTACCCAAATATTAAATTGAAAAATCTGTTATTGGTATGATCATATCAAACTGGACTCTTTTTTTAATGCATTCATGCAATTATTAAACTCATTGATTTGGGAGTTTTAGTTTTTAAATCATGATGCCAAATTTAAAAGTTTATTCCCTTGAAAAGACAGGGTGAACAAAATTAATGGTCTTAAAAAATTTGCACAGAAGTTAATGGGTTTTGCCGCCATATCCCCCCCACCCCCCCCCCCCCCCCTACTCCTTATATACCATGTGCCCCTGTCATGGTCAAAATATCGCATTAGATTGACTATAAGAGTCTATTTTCAACCATAATGAATTATCAAAAGCAATACATGTTTTATTTTTGATTTCATGCAAATTTGATGGGAAGAAAATAAAAAAAGTGTTTTTTGCAGTTGAATAATATGAACTGTAATGTTATTGAATAATGGATTGATATTGGATTATATCGTACCAAGGTATAATCCGAATTTCATTACATTAACATAAAAATATATATATTTTATATTTACATAATGTGACATTAATCATTGCATATCATAATGCTTTACTGTGAAGTGGTAAATGTAATTATACATGTAATTGTCTTAATTAATTCCATGCATTTTGGGAAGATCCATTTTACAACAAGACAAGATAATGGTATTGTATCACAGTTTAACATAAATACAACTCAGTTTTATTGATTTTCTAAAAATTTACCCCTTTTTGTTTCATCGATCTCTAGATAGATTTTCCCCTTTTACCCTTTCGTGATGTGTTTTTCCACCATTCCCCAATAATGTGAAAAAAAAGAATATAATAAAGGAAATGAATGTGACAATAAAAACTAATCGATAAATTTTCCTGGGTTATGTTTCCCCCCCCCCTTTACAACAGCCTTCTTATGCCATAAGATATTACCACCCTGAGGCTCTCAGACACGTTAACCAACTTGAGGCTGTCTTGTTACCACCCTCAGGCTCTCTTTGTAACTGCCCCGGAGGCTCTCTTGTTACTTCCCGATCGAGGCTCTCTTGTTACTAGACACTCAGACTCTCTTGTTACTGCCCCCGAGGCTCTCTTGTTACTGACCCAGGCTCTCTTTGTTACTGCCCCCGAGGGCTCTCTTGTTTACTGCCCCCCAAGGCTCTTTGTTACTGACCTCAGACTCTCTTGTTACTGCCCCCGAGGCTCTCTAAAATGTTACTGACCTCAGGCTCTCTTGTTAATTCCCTGAGACTCTTGTTACCCATTATTATAAAAAAACTAAAGGGTGAATTGTGAAGCCAAATTTGTGGGTTTAAAGGGAAATTTTGAGCATGCAGACACTGTCTTTTTTTGAAAATCAAAATTTGGCCCCCCTAAAAGGGCCAAAAACACATGTCTAATAATTTTAAACCTATCACTCAATTTTAAAATTCCCGAGCTTAAAAAGACCCACCAGTCCCTGAGTGGTTAAAACAAAACAATATACGATAAAAATTTTGTTTGGGACATTAAAAAGGGCCCCTTTATAATGCCCCCGAAATCTTAAATGTTCATTTTTAAAAATTTTTTTATTATTAATGGTTTTTCCATTGTTTTTAGTTTTTAAAAAAATAGACTTTTTAAACCAAAAATTTAAATGAAAAGATCTTTTTTTTTTTTTGCAGTAAAAAAAATGGTGTTTGTATTTTACATTTCCAAAAGATTTTTTTTAAATTTTTGCTAACTTTTTATGTCATATTCATTACTTTCATTATTTATTCATTACTTTCTTCAGGTGAAAAGCATCTAAAATGAACTAAAGAATAATTTTATTGTTTTTAAAAAATCATGTCTGCCCTTACTAAAGAATGTAAAATTTATTCATTTATGAGGCAATAATGTGCCTTTAAGCTTTAAGATATCCACTTTCAGAATATATATATATTTTATTAGGGAATTTTTTATGCTGTATAGTGTTTACTTTAAATAATTTCATAAACTGTTTATCCGCAGAAAGTTAGTAATTTTATAAAGATAACACATTTTTTGAAAAATGAAAGCATATGCTAATTGCCTTAATGAGTATGACATTTTTGTTAAATATGTTATATATTTTACTGAGTGCAGGATGCATGTATATAGCTTAAAACACCCTGTAATGATATTGAATGGTGTAATTTTAAAACGTTCGTATACTACATACTTAATCATGAACGCCAAAATTGGATATACATAGGTAAACACTCTTATCTATTTAGTTAAGTTTCAATAAACCGAAAAAGTAGATAAATTACAGCTATGAAAAACGGTTTGGTAAGAATTTATTTAAACATGAACAAGTGTCTGATTTTTTGAGTTTATGGCTTTTATCGTAATACATTAAATAGACCATAAAGAGTGTACTTTTAGTGCTTACTTAAGATTTCTTTATAAAAATAAGCCAATTTTGTGGTATTTTGTATTACAGTGTATTTGTATAGAAATATATCATTTATGTTTATTTTTGAAGTATTGAAGCTGCATGCCTCCAGAGGAGCCATAATGTTTCAAGAAAATCAAACTTCTTGAGAAAAATGAACTAAGACAGTGTAAGAATAGTAAAAAGATTCATGATTCATTAATGACTGATTTTGCAGTATTTATCATCATATTGCATTAATTTTGGTCTAAATCATTTTAGAGACGGCTTTTAAGATGGTTTAACTTTGTTGAATTTTGTGTTATTAAAGGTCTAATAGTCATTATAGCATAAAATTGGCTGTTTTTCCCTCTTTTGCCCATGTTATAACGGGACCAAAACCATGTGTTAACATATTTAGTCACGCGCTCTTGTTATAGCCCGGTTTTACCTATGCGCAATACATACAGGGCCAAGTAAACAAAAATTGACGATTTGGTCTGTTTGCCAAAGTGTTATATTGAAATTATTGATTCGAGGACCTCAATCGCATGACAGCGAGCAGCATTCAAGTAACTTATAATGCCTGAAATATGGCGTATAGACAACCCCGCTCAGAATCTTGGTTGTCGCCCTTTCTAAGAAACGGACAGTTGTCAATGTAAACAAATAAATGTCATTCAGTTTAACCTTCAAATTAACTTACAAAACAAGATAACAAAAAATGAATATGAGAAAATGTTGTTTTATTGATGTTTATATTGATAAATGCTCTTTATATTTCTTTGAGAGAATAATGTTTAGTGTCTGATATTCTTTTATAAACTTTTGAGCTTGAATTTTTTTTTTAAAAACGATTCTGATGTCCTACCGTCAATCTGAAATCATTCTAGGAATGTCTGAGGGTCATGTTTTGTCTTCGGGGCAGAGACTATTTTAATGTTGTTTCTTTTTTTCTTGAGTTAATAAATCTCCAATGTAAAGCTTTGTTAAATCAATTAAAATTCGAATTTTCGAAAGGTTCTGAGCATTTGTATTTCCCAAGTAGTTAATGCCCCGGAAAAATAAAACGCATACGTAAAACATGTAGAAATGGATAAATCCTTCCAAGCTCAAGGATTTAATGTATGTGTTTTGTATTAAATATACATCATGAATCTTTTTAAAAAAAATTATGCTATAATAGTGTCAACACACGTTTATTTCATGTTATAAAGTCTGCAGAGTCCCTCGGAACTGTTGGAGCCCTCGCCCTAATGGGCTCGGGCACCAACAGTTCCTCGGGACTCTGCAGACGTTATAACACGAAAAAACGTGCGTTAACCCTATATAACAACCATCGGTGACCTTGGTTCAATTTCCAGAAGATGCAGGTCAATTTTGTTGTGATTGATCATTAATGAAATATCCTTACAACATTTTGGTCATTTGCACTGTACGTCTGCTCTGGCATGTACAAAAGTTATCATTTTAATGTGAAGGCAACTAAGGACTGGTAAACTGCTTGATAGCCTGCACAGAAACGATGCAGTTGCTGACTAGCTGTGCTCTAGTGAGTTCAAAGTGGCATTCTGCTTTATATTACCGAGGTAAAAGCTAACATGCAGCACCGCCATCCCCATTATGAGAATCTTAGACTGCGTGCATCGGGTGTGCAAACTTGGGTCTGGTTGTATTTTTGTGGCAATAATTAACTTTATCATTTCAATCATGTTAAGTTAACGATTTAAAAATGGTGAAATATGTAATTAGGAAGAAATGAATAAAGGAGTATGAGGACATATCATCACCTTAGTGCAGTAACTGGTTAACTTCTTACATAATTTAATTGGAGTTAACCCGTTATTACACTAACGTGACGATATCCTGATCTTTGTTCCGACAATTAAATCGATTCTTTTGTTAAGAAGGATGTCAAAAGTTTAATTGCAGACGGATATTCAAGTACACAAAGTGACTAGATTATTAATTTTACATTCAAAGCTGTCATAAGTTTAAACTCAAACAAAATTGAAGTGAAATATGTTGGTTTAATAGCAAATGAGCAGAATAAGTTATGATACTCAAAATTTAATAATAATCAGTTTAAAGGGACTTGACTGAGATTTTTTTGACAAGACAATTTTGTCCCATATGTGGAACACTAGTAGACTGGTAAATTGTGTAGTACAGCATACAAATTTTCAATTCATTTTGATTATGCAAAATTGCCTAGAAAAAAAACACGTTTAAATGCTTTTTTAAATGCATTCAGCTATTAAATTTAAAAATGCTACCATTCAAACAAAAACAAATAATAAACTAATACGAGTGGACCTTTGATGAAAATTAATGTACAATCAATGATTCATTATAAATTATAGAATATTGAAAAACTCAGTTATTGAAATGTTAAAGTTTAGGGTTTCTTAAAAAGTTATTCCTTATTCTTATTAAAAAACTGGTTTTTATAGCAACTACATACATGTATATATAAACATTTGAACAGCAACATTATGGGTAAAAAAAATGTTTAGCATTTTTAATGCCTATAATAATTCTTTTACTCCTGTGTTATTGAATGTAATTATTTTTATAGCAGAAAATGTGGTAACATCAATTTTAAAAATGCAGTATTTTGTATTAAAAGCTTATCTTGAATTTTGAACTTAGAGCCGAACGCGTTCAATAATGACAACTTCCTGTCATCTCATATCTTTTTCAATCTATAAGTTTATTCAAATTGGAGTACATGCAGTACTATTTAGCAAAACTAAGGTCCTATATTTTAGACAATTACTTGATATACAGCAAATTGTTCCGTGTGCATTCGTAGAAGTAAGTGAAGTGTTGTTATCCTCCGCTGTAATGTCACCTTAGTGCAATAACTGGTTAACTCATATTTAATTTAGAAAGACTTAACCCCATACTGCACTAAGGTGATGGACTATGTATTATCTACTTATCAGTATGATTTATAAAAGTTATTATATATAGCCCTTTTAATATGTTTTTGGAATGCATGAAGCAATGCTAAAGAATATGTTTTAAAAAATATAAGTGAGTTTGCTCCGTCAAGATTTAACAAAAGATTTATAGAACTCAAATATAATATATAATTATGTAAAAATGTTTGTATTTATCATAAATCAAAGAAAAACAAAACTGTAGGTATTTAGAGCACCTATCTCATATGCCCCGATATTGTAGGTTAATTTTATGACCAGGAAGTAATTCACATACTGACCCGAGATTTATGCTAAATTAGGATCCATCCACCTGTTTAAAGACACAAAAAGCAGCTTTTGCTGTTGAGTACGAACCCTGGCCATGTCACCAGTCTTGCCCTTAAATGGTTAATTTTGAAGCACAAATAGGTGATAAATTTTCCACTATGCGCCTTGAGTATTAAGCAACACTATGAATTTATGAAAATAGGTCACTGTACGGTGGCCAATGAGAATCTAAATGTACAGTTACTAGAGATAATATGAAAAGAATGTAGCCGTGAAAAGGCTGTTGATGCCATTAAGCAATTTAGGGCCTGCCTTTCATTGCCACCACTGTTTGTCAAGGTCCAAGTGACACTGTAAAAATTCTTTGTTAAATACTAAATTCAGAAGAAACATATTTGATATAGATTCAGAGAAAATATAAGCCCAAGTTTGTTTAACTCAGTAAGGGATATTTCCCATGGCCGTTGAATAAACTATAGATAAAATCAAAGGTCACACTGACATTATCAATATAACTTTTATAACTTTTAAAAGATGCCATAGCTTGGTTAAATCTGAGTCATATAAGGTAACACAGTGCGATACTTAATTACTAATTTGATATTATAATTATTCAAATTATTCTTTAATTGTGGTAAATATATATGACATAATTATAAACAATAAATTTGTGACTGTTTTTAACCTTAAGTCTGCTGAGGGCAACAAATTCTACTCATGCCCAGTCTGATTGTAAATAGGTCTGTTACACTGTTCACTATTCCGAGTCAGTATTTTAATATTATGAAATTATTCCCTAAAAGTGATAAGTGGTTTAGTCTATATTAAAAGATGGACAAGTTCATTTAAGACTATAGTGTGGTAAAGTTTTATTAAAAGCATGTTTCTTAGAAATCTTAATATTAATATTAATCTTTACTTAACAGTAATTATACATCCTGGCACGGTTTTCACTCTCTTTACCACAATACTAATGTGGTAATTCATCATTCTAAAATATTGTTCATAAATCACTTATTTTACCACTTACTTGTACCACTTTTTCTTTTCAAGATCATATTAAAACATATTTTATTAAGAATATATATTGACTTCAGAAATGTGAAGGTGTTTTAAGAAGGCAATTCTCAGTGTTATTTCATTTTACGGTTTTATGTACATGTATTACTCAGTGTTATATTTTATAATAATGTAAAGAACTCGTCACTAATTTTAGGACAAGCGTGTGTAACCTATTATTGTGTCTAAATGTTACAAAAGCCTTACTGTAGCCGCACATTGCCTCGGGCAACAATAAAAGATGTTTTACGTCGTGGTCGTTCGGTGTTGTTGACGTAAGACATGAATATGATAAATAAATTAATTGTTGTTTTTTTTTACCTTTACATATATGAAGCTAATGGTTTTGCTTATTACGAACGTATAATTTGTATTTAAATGTAATTACATACATCGCTCGTTCTGCGCAATTATGTGGATTCTGTTCTTTATGTAACAAATTTATAAAGGATTAATTTGTACGAAAACCGTAAGTTTATAATTTCAGTTTTGTAAATTTACTATTACTTGTTATTTTTGTTTATCATTTATGTAAATAATAATAATATAATGTTCTAGAGTAAAATGCTGACGATTTTATTAATATGTCACACTTTATCATATTGGCATTAAGGTTGACGTGACAATGTTAGGTGACAATAAACCTCCAAAAAAAGAACAACTATACTGAACAGGAATTTTTTACGTAGATTTTTTGTGGTCAGAAGTTATATTGTACCTGTGCGTACCAATAACTATCTCACTGTCTCACCATGAGTTTTTTTTTTCAATTATTCGGTGGGCTGTGAAAATTCAGACAAGTTATTTATAATGTAAATTCAATACAATGAATAAAAACCCACAACTCATATTTTAAATGAAATAATATTCTGTATTTGAAATCACCATTTTCTTTTTTCTAGCGAGATTTTATTATTGTTTTCCTTATCTGATGATTTTGTAGTACTTACAATTGGATGAATTACCAATTATTGTATTAAGGGGAGAGAACTTTACAAAATATACTTTTCATGAAGAGTTAGATCTGAAAAATACCATAATTTCAGGAGAGAATTATCCTATTAAAACATAAAAGAAATGAAAATAACTGGATTCAATTTCATGTTAAAAACTTACAGTATACATAAGTCAGTACTGTTGTTATAAACTTAAAATGAATTATGAACAGTACACTGTATTTTTAGTCACAATAAAAAAAGTAAATATGTATGATCAGTTGAATGCAAAGTTAAGTGTCAAAAATATGTCAGATCTTTATAAATACATCATCTAAAACACAAAATATGTTTCTCCTAATGCATGCATCCAGCAATAACTAAAACTTATTGTGTATGCTATTATTTG